>NW_025728378.1:300000-387182 GCF_021461385.2 Schistocerca piceifrons | reverse complement strand
TCAAAGCATAGTCAGTAAGAAGAGATAGTCTTCTTGTACTTAAGTCGGCATTGTGCCTTTTGTGTTTAATTCCGATGCAATTTCTGTGTTTCATCGTCAATAAGAAAGTACAAGGGAAACAGTAAACCTGAAGTGAAGCTTCGGAATCTATAACTAGTGTCACAGGATGGTTCAAAACATAGACAGTAAGAAGAGTCAGTCCTCTTGTACTTAAGTCGGCATTGTGCCTTTTGTATTCAATTCCGATCCAGTTTCTGTGTTTCATCGTCAATAAGAAGGTCATAGGGATACAGTAAACCTGAAGTGAAGCATCTGAATCTACAACTAGTATCACAGGATTGGTTCAAAGCATAGACAGTAAGAAGAGTCAGTCTTCTTGTACTTCAGTCGGCATTGTGCCTTTTTCTATTTAATACAGATGCAATTTCTGTGTTTCATCGTCAATAAGAAGGTCAGAGGGATACAGTAAACCTGAAGTGAAGCATCGGAATCTATAACTAGTGTCACAGGAATGGTTCAAAACATAGTCAGAAAGAAGAGTCAGTCTTCTTGTACTTAATTGGGCATTGTGCCTTTCGTATTTAATTCCGATGCAATTTCTGTGCTTCACCGTCAATAAGAAGGTCGGAGGGATACAGTAAACCTGAAGTGAAGCATTGGAATCTATAACTAGTGTCACAGGAATGGTTCAAACATAGACAGTAAGAAGAGGACAGTCTTCTTGTCCTTAAGTTGGCATTGTGCATTTTGTATTTAATTCCGATGCGATTTCTATGTTTCATCGTCAATTAGAAGGTCCAAGGGATACAGCAAACCTGGAGTGAAGCATCGGAATATATAACTAGAGTCACAGTAATGGTTCAAAAACATACACAGTAAGAAGAGTCAATTCCCTTGTACATAAGTCGGCATTGTGCTTTTTGTATTTAATTCCGATGCAATTTCTGTGTTTCATCGTCAATAAGAAGGTCCAAGCGATACAGTAAACCTGAAGTGAAGCATCAGAATCTGTAACTAGTGTCACAGGAATGGTTCAAAACATAGACAGTTGGAAGAGTCACTGTTCTTGTACTTAAGTCGGCATTGTGCCTTTTGTATTTATTTCCGATGCAATTTCTGTGTTTCATCGTCAATAAGAAGGTCAGAGGGATACAGTAAACCTGAAGTGAAGCATCGGAATCTATAACTAGTGTCCACAGGAATGGTTCAAAACATAGTCAGAAAGAAGAGTCAGTCTTCTTGTACTTAATTGGGCATTGTGGTTTTCGTATTTAATTCCGATGCAATTTCTGTGCTTCACCGTCAATAAGATGGTCAGAGGGATACAGTAAACCTGAAGTGAAGCATCGGAATCTATAACTAGTGTCACAGGAATGGTTCAAACATAGACAGTAAAAGAGTCAGTCTTCTTGTCCTTAAGTCGGCATTGTGCATTTTGTATTTAATTCCGATGCAATTTCTGTGATTGATCGTCAATAAGAAGGTCCAAGGGATACAGTAAACCTGGAGTGAAGCATCGGAATCTATAACTAGAGTCACAGTAATGGTTCAAAGTATAGACAGTAAGAAGAGTCAGTCTTCTTGTACTTAAGTCGGCATTGTGCATTTTGTATTTAATTCCGATGCAATTTCTGTGATTCATCGTCAATAAGAAGGTCCAAGGGATACAGTAAACCTGAAGTGAAGCATCGGACTCTATAACTAGTGTCACAGAAACGGCTCAAAACATAGACAGTAGGAAGAGTCAGTCTTCTTATACTTAAGTCGGCATTGTGCCTTTTGTATTTAATTCCGATGCAATTTCTGTGTTTCATCGTCAATAAGAAGGTCCAAGGGATACAGTAAACCTAAAGTGAAGCATCGGAAATCTATAACTAGTGTCCACAGGAATGGTTCAAATCATAGTCAGTAGGAAGAGTCGGTCTTCATGTACTTGAGTCGGCATTGTGCCTTTTGTATTTAATTGCGATGTAATTTCTGTGTTTCATCGTCAATTAGAAGGGCCCAAGGGATACAGTAAACCTGAAGTGAAGCATCGGAATCTACAACCAGTGTCACAGGATAGGTTCAAAACATAGACAGTAAGAAGCGTCAGTCTTCTTGAACTTAAGTCGTTATTATGCCTTTTTTATTTAATACCGATGCAATTTCTGTGTTTTCGTCGTCAATACGAAGGTCAGAGGGATACAGTAAACCTGAAGTGAAGCATCGGAATCTATAACTAGTGTCACAGGACTGGTTCAAAAATAGACAGTAAGAAAAGTCAGTCTTCTTGAACTTAATTCGGGCATTGTGCCTTTTGTATTTAATTCCGATGCAATTTCTGTGTTTCAGCGTCAATAAGATAGTCCAAGGTATACAGTAAACCCGAAGTGAAGCATCGGAATCTATAACTAGTGTCACAGGAATGGTTCAAAACATAGTCAGTAAGAAGAGTCAGTCTTCTTGTACTTAAGTCGTCATTGTGCCTTTTGTATTTAATTCCGATGAAATTTCTGCGTTTCATCGTCAATTAGAAGGTGCAAGCGATACAGTACACCGGAAGTGAAGCATCGGAATCTATAAATAGTGTCACACTAATGGTTCAAATCAAATTCAGTAAGAAGAGTCAGTCTTCTTGTCCTTAAGTCGGCATTGTGCCTTTTGTATTTAAATCCGATGCAATTTCTGTGTTTCATCGTCAACAAGAATGTCCAAGAGATACTGTAAGCCTGAAGTGAATTACCGGAATCTATAACTAGTGTCACAGGAATGGTTCAAATCATTGTCAATAAGAAGAGTCGGTCTTCATGTACTTAAGTCTGCATTGTCCCTTTTGTATTTAATTCCGACGCAATTTCTCTGTTTCATCGTCAATAAGAAGGTCCAAGGGATACAGTAAACCTGAAGTGAAGCATCGGAATCTACAACTAGTGTCACAGGATAGGTTCAAAACATAGACAGTAAGAAGAGTCAGTCTTCTTGAACTTAAGTCGTTATTATGCCTTTTTTATTTAACACCGATGCAATTTCTGTGTTTCGTCGTCAATAAGAAGGTCAGAGGGATACAGTAAACCTGAAGTGAAGCATCGGAATCTATAACTAGTATCACAGGAATGGTTCAAAACATAGTCAGTAAGAAGAGTCAGTCTTCTTATCCATAAGTCGGCATTGTGCCTTTTGAATTTAATTCCGATGCAATTTTGTGTTTCATCGTCAATAAGAATGTCCAAGGGAAACGGTAAACCTGAAGTGAAGCATCGGAATCTATAACTAGTGTCACAGGAATGGATCAAATCATTGTCAATAAGAAGAGTCGGTCTTCATGTACTTAAATCGGCATTGTGCCTTTTGTATTTGATTCCGATGTAATTTCTGTGTTTCATCGTCAACAAGAAGGTCCAAGCGATACAGTAAACCGGAAGTGAAGCATCGGAATCTATAACTAGTGTCACACTAATGGTTCAAAACAAAAGTCAGTAAGAAGAGTCAGTCTTCTTATCCTTAAGTCGGCATTGTGCCTTTTATATTTAATTCCGATGCAATTTGTGTGTTTCATCGTCAATAAGAAGGTCAGAGGGATACAGTAAACCGGAAGTGAAGCATCGGAATCTATAACTAGTGTCACACTAATGGTTCAAAAACAAAGTCAGTAAGAAGAGTCAGTCTTCTTATCCTTAAGTCGGCATTGTGCCTTTTATATTTAATTCCGATGCAATTTCTGTGTTTCATCGCCCATAAGAAGGTCCAAGGGATACAGTAAACCTAAAGTGAGGCATCGGAATCTATAACTAGTGCCACAAGAATGGTTCAAATCATAGTCAGTAAGAAGAGTCGGTCTTCATGTACTTAAGTCAGCATTGTGCCTTTTGTATTCAATCCCGGTGCAATTTCTGTGTGACATCGTCAATAAGATGGTCAGAGGGATACAGTAAGCCGGAAGTGAAGCATCGGAATCTATAACTAGTGTCACAGGAATGGTTAAAATCATTGTCAATAACAAGAGTCGGTCTTCATGTACTTAAGTCGGCTTTGTGCCTTTTGTATTTAATTCCGATGCAATTTCTGTGTTTCATCGTCAATAAGAAAGTAGAAGGGATACAGTAAACCTGAAGTGAAGCATCGGAATCCATAACTAGTGTCACAGGAATGGTTCAAAACATAGACAGTAGGAAGAGCCAGTGTTTTTGTACTTAAGTCGGCATTGTGCCTTTTGTGCTTAATTCCGATGCAATATCTGTGTTTCATCGTCAATATGAATGTCCAAGGGATACAGTAAACCTGAAGTGAGGCATCGGAATCTACAACTAGTGTCACAGGATTGGTTCAAAACATAGACAGTAAGAAGAGTCAGTCTTCTTGCACTTAAGTCTGCATTGTGCCTATTCTATTTAAAACCGATGCAATTTCTGTGTTTCATCGTCAATAAGAAGGTCAGAGGGATACAGTAAGCCGGAAGTGAAGCATCGGAATCTATAACTAGAGTCACAGGAATGGTTCAAATCATAGTCAGTAAGAAGAGTCAGTCTTCTTGTCCTTAAGTCGGCATTGAGCCTGTTGCATTTAATTCCGATGCAATTTTGTGTTTCATCGTCAATAAGAATGTCCAAGGGATACAGTGAACCTGTAGTGAAGCATCGGAATCTATAACTAGTGTCACAGGAATGGTTCAAATCATTGTCAATAAGAAGAGTCTGTCCTCATGTACTTAAGTCGGCATTGTGCCTTTTGTATTTAATTCCGATGCAATTTCTGTGTTTCATCGTCAATACGAAAGTACAAGTGATACAGTAAACCTGAAGTGAAGCATCGGAATCTAAAACTAGTGTCACAGGAATGGTTCAAAACATAGACAGTAGGAAGAGTCAGTGTTCTTGTACTTAAGTCGGCATTGTCCCTTTTGTATTTAATTCCGATGCAATTTCTGTGTTTCATCGTCAATAAGAAAGTCCAAGGGATACAGTAAAACTGAAGTGAAGCATCTGAATCTACAACTAGTGTCACAGGATTGGTTCTAAACATTGACAGTAAGAAGAGTCAGTCTTCTTGTACTTAAGTCGGAATTGTGCCTTTTCTATTTAATACCGATGCAATTTCTGTGTTTCATCGTCAATAAGAAGGTCAGAGGGATACAGTAAACCTGAAGTGAAGCATCGCAATCTATAACTAGTGTCACAGGAATGGTTCAAAACATAGTCAGAAAGAAGAGTCAGTCTTCTTGTACTTAATTGGGCATTGTGGTTTTCGTATTTAATTCCGATGCAATTTCTGTGCTTCACCGTCAATAAGAAGGTCAGAGGGATACATTAAACCTGAAGTGAAGCATCGGAATCTATAACTAGTGTCACAGGAATGGTTCAAACATAGACAGTAAGAAGAGTCAGTCTCCTTGTCCTTAAGTCGGCATTGTGCATTTTGTATTTAATTCCGATGCAATTTCTGTGTTTGATCGTCAATAAGAAATTTCAAGTGATACAGTAAACCTGGAGTGAAGCATCGGAATCTATAACTAGAGTCACAGTAATGGTTCAAAATATAGACAGTAGGAAGAGTCAGTCTTCTTATACTTAAGTCGGCATTGTGCCTTTTGTATTTAATTCCGATGTAATTTCTGTGTTTCATCGTCAATAAGAAGGTCCAAAGGATACAGTAAACCTAAAGTGAAGCATCGGAATCTATAACTAGTGTCACAGGAATGGTTCAAATCATAGTCAGTAGGAAGAGTCGGTCTTCATGTACTTGAGTCGGCATTGTGCTTTTTGTATTTAATTGCGATGCAATTTCTGTATTTCATCGTCAATTTGAAGGTCCAAGGGATACAGTAAACCTTAAGTGAAGCATCGGAATCTATAACTAGTGTCACAGGAATGGTTGAAATCATAGACAGCAGGAAGAGTCAGTTTTCTTGTACTTAGGTCAGCATTGTGCCTTTTGTATTTAATTGCGATGCAATCTGTGTTTCATCGTCAATTAGAAGGTGCAAGCGATACAGTAAACCGGAAGTGAAGCATCGGAATCTATAAATAGTGTCACAATAATGGTTCAAATCAAATTCAGTAAGAAGAGTCAGTCTTCTTGTCCTTATGTCGGCATTGTGCCTTTTGTATTTGATTCCGATGCAATTTCTGTGTTTCATCGTCAATAAGAATGTCCACGATATACTGTAAACCTGAACTGAAGCATCGGAATCTATAACTAGTGTCACAGGAATGGTTCAAATCATTGTCAATAAGAAGAGTCGGTCTTCATGTACTTAAGTCGGCATTGTGCCTTTTGTATTTAATTCCGACGCAATTTCTGTGTTTCATCGTCAATAAAAAGGTCCAAGAGATACAGTAAACCTGAAGTGAAGCATCGGAATCTACAACGAGTGTCACAGGATAGGTTCAAAACATAGACGGTAAGAAGAGGCAGTCTTCTTGAACTTAAGTCGTTATTATGCCTTTTCTATTTAATACCGATGCAATTTCTCTGTTTCGTCGTCAATAAGAAGGTCAGAGGGATACAGTAAACCTGAAGTGAAGCATCGGAATCTATAACTAGTGTCACAGGAATGGTTCAAAACATAGTCAGGAAGAAGAGTCAATCTTCTTGTACTTAATTCGGCATTGTGCCTTTCGTATTGAATTCCGATGCAATTTCTGTGATTCACCGCCAATAACAATGTCAGAGGGATACTGTAAACCTGAAGTTAAGCATCGGAATCTATAACTAGTGTCACAGGAATGGTTTAAACATAGACAGTGAGAAGAGTCGGTCTTCATGCACTTAAGTCGGCATTGTGCCTTTCGTATTTAATCCAGATGCAATTTCTGTGTGACATCGTCAATAAGATGGTCAGAGGGGTACAGTAAACCGGAAGTGAAGCATCGGAATCTATAACTAGTGTCACAGGAATGGTTCAAATCATAATCAGTAAGAAGAGTCAGACTTCTTTTCCATAAGTCGGCATTGTGCCTTTTGTATTTAATTCCGATGCAATTTTGTGTTTCATCGTCAATAAGAATGTCCAAGGGATACAGTAAACCTGAAGTGAAGCATCGGAATCTATAACTAGTGTCACAGGAATGGTTCAAATCATTGTCAATAAGAAGAGTCGGCCTTCATGTACTTAAATCGGCATTGTGCCTTTTGTATTTAATTCCGATGCAATTTCTGTGTTTCATCGTCAACAAGAAGGTCCAAGCGATACAGTAAACCGGAAGTGAAGCATCGGAATCTATAACTAGTGTCACACTAATGGTTCAAAACAAAGTCAGTAAGAAGAGTTAGTCTTCTTATCCTTAAGTCGGCATTGTGCCTTTGATATTTAATTCCGATGCAATTTCTGTGCTTCATCGTCAATAAGAATGTCCAAGGGATACAGTATACCTGAAGTGAAGCATCGGAATCTAGAACTAGTGTCACAGGAATGGTTCAAACCATTGTCAATAAGAAGAGTCGGTCTTCATGTACTTAAGTCGGCATTGTGCCTTTTGTATTTAATTGCGATGCAATTTCTGTGTTTCATCGTCAATAAGAAGGTCCAAGCGATACAGTAAACCGGAAGTGAAGCATCGGAATCTATAACTAGTGTCACAGGAATGGTTCAAACATAGACAGTAAGAAGAGTCAGTCTCTTTGTCCTTAAGTCGGCATTGTGCATTTTGTATTTAATTCCGATGCAATTTCTGTGTTTGATCGTCAATAAGAAGGTCCAAGTGATACAGTAAACCTGGAGTGAAGCATCGGAATCTATGACTTGAGTCACAGTAATGGTTCAAAATATAGACAGTAAGAAGAGTCAGTCTTCTTGTACTAAAGTCGGCACTGTGCATTTTGTATTTAATTCCGATGCAATTTCTGTGTTTCATCGTCAACAAGAAGGTCCAAGTGATACAGTAAACCGGAAGTGAAGCATCGGAATCTATAACTAGTGTCACACTAATGGTTCAAAACAAAGTCAGTAAGAAGAGTCAGTCTTCTTATCCTTAAGTCGGCATTGTGCCTTTTATATTTAATTCCGATGCAATTTGTGTGTTTCATCGTCAATAAGAAGGTCAGAGGGATACAGTAAACCTGAAGTGAAGTATCGGAATCTATAACTAGTGTCACAGAAATGATTCAAAGCATAGTCAGTAAGAAGAGTAAGTCATCTTGAACTTAATTGGGCATTGTGCCTGTCGTATTTAATTCCGATGCAATTTCTGTGTTTCATCGTCAATAAGTAGGTCCAAGGGATACAGTAAAACTGAAGTGAAGCATCTGAATCTACAACTAGTGTCACAGGATTGGTTCAAAACATAGACAGTAAGAAGAGTCAGTCTTCTTGTACTTAAGTCGGCATTGTGCCTTTTCTATTTAATACCGATGCAATTTCTGTGTTTCATTGTCAATAAGAAGGTCAGAGGGATACAGTTAACCTGAAGTGAAGCATCGCAATCTATAACTAGTGTCACAGGAATGGTTCAAAACATAGTCAGAAAGAAGAGTCAGTGTTCTTGTACTTAATTGGGCATTGTGGTTTTCGTATTTAATTCCGAAGCAATTTCTGTGCTTCACCGTCAATAAGAAGGTCAGAGGGATACATTAAACCTGAAGTGAAGCATCGGAATCTATAACTAGTGTCACAGGAAAGGTTCAAACATAGACAGTAAGAAGAGTCAGTCTCCTTGTCCTTAAGTCGGCATTGTGCATTTTGTATTTAATTCCGATGCAATTTCTGTGTTTGATCGTCAATAAGAAGGTCCAAGTGATACAGTAAACCTGGAGTGAAGCATCGGAATCTATAACTTGAGTCACAGTAATGGTTCAAAATATAGACAGTAAGAAGAGTCAGTCTTCTTGTACTAAAGTCGGCACTGTGCATTTTGTATTTAATTCCGATGCAATTTCTGTGTTTCATCGTCAACAAGAAGGTCCAAGCGATACAGTAAACCGGAAGTGAAGCATCGGAATCTATAACTAGTGTCACACTAATGGTTCAAAACAAAGTCAGTAAGAAGAGTCGGTCTTCTTATCCTTAAGTCGGCATTGTGCCTTTTATATTTAATTCCGATGCAATTTGTGTGTTTCATCGTCAATAAGAAGGTCAGAGGGATACAGTAAACCTGAAGTGAAGTATCGGAATCTATAACTAGTGTCACAGAAATGATTCAAAGCATAGTCAGTAAGAAGAGTAAGTCATCTTGATCTTAATTGGGCATTGTGCCTGTCGTATTTAATTCCGATGCAATTTCTGTGTTTCATCGTCAATAAGAAGGTCAGAGGGATACAGTAAACCTGAAGTGAAGCATCGGAATCTAAAACTAGTGTCAGAGGAATGGTTCAAAACATAGACAGTAGGAAGAGTCAGTCTTCTTGTACTTAAGTCGCCATTGTGCCTTTTGTATTTAATTCCGATGCAATTTCTGTGTTTCATCGCCCATAGGAAGGTCCAAGGGATACAGTAAACCTGGAGAGAAGCATCGGAATATGTAACTAGAGTCACAGTAATGGTTCAAAACATACACAGTAAGAAGAGTCAATTCTCTTGTACATAAGTCGGCATTGTGCCTTTTGTATTTAATTCCGATGCAATTTCTGTGTTTCATCGTCAATAACAAGGCCCAAGGGATACATTAAACCTGAAGTGAAGCATCGGACTCTATAACTAGTGTCACAGAAATGGATCAAAACATAGACAGTAGGAAGAGTCAGTCTTCTTATACTTAAGTCGGCATTGTGCTTTTTGTATCTAATTCCGATGCAATTTCTGTGTTTCATCGTCAATAAGAAGGTCCAAGGGATACAGTAAACCTAAAGTGAGGCATCGGAATCTATAACTAGTGCCACAGGAATGGTTCAAATCATAGTCAGTAAGAAGAGTCGGTCTTCATGTACTTAAGTCAGCATTGTGCCTTTTGTATTCAATCCCGGTGCAATTTCTGTGTGACATCGTCAATAAGATGGTCAGAGGGATACAGTAAACCGGAAGTGAAGCATCGGAATCTATAACTAGTGTCACAGGAATGGTTAAAATCGTTGTCAATATCAAGAGTCGGTCTTCATGTACTTAAGTCGGCTTTGTGCCTTTTGTATTTAATTCCGATGCAATTTCTGTGTTTCATCGTCAATAAGAAAGTAGAAGGGATACTGTAAACCTGAAGTGAAGCATCGGAATCCATAACTAGTGTCACAGGAATGGTTCAAAACATAGACAGTAGGAAGAGCCAGTGTTTTTGTACTTAAGTCGGCATTGTGCCTTTTGTGCTTACTTCCGATGCAATATCTGTGTTTCATCGTCAATATGAATGTCCAAGGGATACAGTAAACCTGAAGTGAGGCATCGGAATCTACAACTAGTGTCACAGGATTGGTTCAAAACATAGACAATACGAAGAGTCAGTCTTCTTGTACTTAAGTCGGCATTGTGCCTATTCTATTTAAAACCGATGCAATTTCTGTGTTTCATCGTCAATAAGAAGGTCAGAGGGATACAGTAAACCGGAAGTGAAGCATCGGAATCTATAACTAGAGTCACAGGAATGGTTCAAATCATAGTCAGTAAGAAGAGTCAGTCTTCTTGTCCTTAAGTCGGCATTGAGCCTGTTGCATTTAATTCGGATGCAATTTTGTGTTTCATCGTCAATACGAATGTCCAAGGGATACAGTGAACCTGTAGTGAAGCATCGGAATCTATAACTAGTGTCACAGGAATGGTTCAAATCATTGTCAATAAGAAGAGTCTGTACCTCATGTACTTTAGTCGGCATTGTGCCTTTTGTATTTAATTCCGATGCAATTTCTGTGTTTCATCGTCAATAAGAAGGTCCAAAGGATACAGTAAACCTAAAGTGAAGCATCGGAATCTATAACTAGTGTCACAGGAATGGTTCAAATCATAGTCAGTAGGAAGAGTCGGTCTTCATGTACTTGAGTCGGCATTGTGCTTTTTGTATTTAATTGCGATGCAATTTCTGTATTTCATCGTCAATTTGAAGGTCCAAGGGATACAGTAAACCTTAAGTGAAGCATCGGAATCTATAACTAGTGTCACAGGAATGGTTCAAATCATAGACAGCAGGAAGAGTCAGTTTTCTTGTACTTAGGTCAGCATTGTGCCTTTTGTATTTAATTCCGATGCAATTTCTGTGTTTCATCGTCAATTAGAAGGTGCAAGCGATACAGTAAACCGGAAGTGAAGCATCGGAATCTATAAATAGTGTCACAATAATGGTTCAAATCAAATTCAGTAAGAAGAGTCAGTCTTCTTGTCCTTAAGTCGGCATTGTGCATTTTGTATTTGATTCCGATGCAAATTCTGTGTTTCATCGTCAATAAGAATGTCCACGATATACTGTAAACCTGAACTGAAGCATCGGAATCTATAACTAGTGTCACAGGAATGGTTCAAATCATTCTCAATAAGAAGAGTCGGTCTTCATGTACTTAAGTCGGCATTGTGCCTTTTGTATTTAATTCCGATGCAATTTCTGTGTTTCATCGTCAATAAGAAGGTCCAAGCGATACAGTAAACCGGAAGTGAAGCATCGGAATCTATAACTAGTGTCACACTAATGGGTCAAAACAAAGTCAGTAAGAAGAGTCAGTCTTCTTATCCTTAAGTCGGCATTGTGCCTTTTATATTTAATTCCGATGCAATTTGTGTGTTTCATCGTCAATAAGAAGGTCAGAGGGATACAGTAAACCTGAAGTGAAGTATCAGAATCTATAACTAGTGTCACAGAAATGATTCAAAGCATAGTCAGTAAGAAGAGTAAGTCATCTTGAACTTACTTGGGCATTGTGCCTGTCGTATTTAATTCCGATGCAATTTCTGTGTTTCATCGTCAATAAGAAGGTCAGAGGGATACAGTCAACCCGAAGTGAAGCATCGGAATCTAAAACTAGTGTCACAGAAATGGTTCAATACATAGACAGTAGGAAGAGTCATTCTTCTTGTACTTAAATCGCCATTGTGTCTTTTGTATTTAATTCCGATGCAATTTCTGTGTTTCTTCGTCAATAAGAAGGTCACAGGGATACAGTAAACATGATGTGAAGCATCGAAATCCATAACTAGTGTCACAGGAATGGTTCAAAGCATAGTCAGTAAGAAGTGACAGTCTTCTTGTACTTAAGTCGGCATTGTGCCTTTTGTATTTAATTCCGATGCAATTTCTGTGTTTCATCGTCAATAAGTAGGTCCAAGGGATACAGTAAAACTGAAGTGAAGCATCTGAATCTACAACTAGTGTCACAGGATTGGTTCAAAACATAGACAGTAAGAAGAGTCAGTCTTCTTGTACTTAAGTCGGCATTGTGCCTTTTCTATTTAATACCGATGCAATTTCTGTGTTTCATCGTCAATAAGAAGGTCAGAGGGATACAGTTAACCTGAAGTGAAGCATCGGAATCTATAACTAGAGTCACAGGAATGGTTAAAATCATTGTCAATAACAAGAGTCGGTCTTCATGTACTTAAGTCGGCTTTGTGCCTTTTGTATTTAATTCCGATGCAATTTCTGTGTTTCATCGTCAATAAGAAAGTAGAAGGGATACAGTAAACCTGAAGTGAAGGATCGGAATCCATAACTAGTGTCACAGGAATTGTTCAAAACATAGTCAGAAAGAAGAGTCAGTCTTCTTGTACTTAATTGGGCATTGTGGATTTCGTATTTAATTGCGATGCAATTTGTGTGTTTCATCGTCAATAAGAAGGTCAGAGGGATACAGTAAACCTGAAGTGAAGTATCGGAATCTATAACTAGTGTCACAGAAATGATTCAAAACATAGTCAGTAAGAAGAGTAAGTCATCTTGAACTTAATTGGGCATTGTGCCTGTCGTATTTAATTCCGATGCAATTTCTGTGTTTCATCGTCAATAAGAAGGTCAGAGGGATCCAGTAAACCTGAAGTGAAGCATCGGAATCTAAAACTAGTGTCACAGGAATGGTTCAAAACATAGACAGTAGGAAGAGTCAGTGTTCTTGTACTTAAGTCGCCATTGTGCCTTTTGTATTTAATTCCGATGCAATTTCTGTGTTTCATCGCCCATAAGAAGGTCCAAGGGATACAGTAAACCTGGAGTGAAGCATCGGAATATGTAACTAGAGTCACAGTAATGGTTCAAAACATACACAGTAAGAAGAGTCAATTCTCTTGTACATAAGTCGGCATTGTGCCTTTTGTATTTAATTCCGATGCAATTTCTGTGTTTCATCGTCAATAAGAAGGTCCAAGGGATACATTAAACCTGAAGTGAAGCATCGGACTCTATAACTAGTGTCACAGAAATGGATCAAATCATAGACAGTAGGAAGAGTCAGTCTTCTTATACTTAAGTCGGCATTGTGCTTTTTGTATCTAATTCCGATGCAATTTCTGTGTTTCATCGTCAATAAGAAGGTCCAAGGGATACAGTAAACCTAAAGTGAGGCATCGGAATCTGTAACTAGTGCCACAGGAATGGTTCAAATCATAGTCAGTAAGAAGAGTCGGTCTTCATGCACTTAAGTCAGCATTGTGCCTTTTGTATTCAATCCCGGTGCAATTTCTGTGTGACATCGTCAATAAGATGGTCAGAGGGATACAGTAAACCGGAAGTGAAGCATCGGAATCTATAACTAGTGTCACAGGAATGGTTAAAATCATTGTCAATAACAAGAGTCGGTCTTCATGTACTTAAGTCGGCTTTGTGCCTTTTGTATTTAATTCCGATGCAATTTCTGTGTTTCATCGTCAATAAGAAAGTAGAAGGGATACAGTAAACCTGAAGTGAAGGATCGGAATCCATAACTAGTGTCACAGGAATTGTTCAAAACATAGACAGTAGGAAGAGCCAGTGTTTTTGTACTTAAGTCGGCATTGTGCCTTTTGTGCTTAATTCCGATGCAATATCTGTGTTTCATCGTCAATATGAATGTCCAAGGGATACAGTAAACCTGAAGTGAGGCATCGGAATCTACAACTAGTGTCACAGGATTGGTTCAAAACATAGACAGTAAGAAGAGTCAGTCTTCTTGTACTTAAGTCGGCATTGTGCCTATTCTATTTAAAACCGATGCAATTTCTGTGTTTCATCGTCAATAAGAAGGTCAGAGGGATACAGTAAACCGGAAGTGAAGCATCGGAATCTATAACTAGAGTCACAGGAATGGTTCAAATCATAGTCAGTAAGAAGAGTCAGTCTTCTTGTCCTTAAGTCGGCATTGAGCCTGTTGCATTTAATTCCGATGCAATTTTGTGTTTCATCGTCAATAAGAATGTCCAAGGGATACAGTGAACCTGTAGTGACGCATCGGAATCTATAACTAGTGTCTCAGGAATGGTTCAAATCATTGTCAATATGAAGAGTCTGTCCTCATGTACTTAAGTCGGCATTGTGCCTTTTGTATTTAATTCCGATGCAATTTCTGTGTTTCATCGTCAATACGAAAGTACAAGGGATACAGTAAACCTGAAGTGAAGCATCGGAATCTAAAACTAGTGTCACAGGAATGGTTCAAAACATAGACAGTAGGAAGAGTCAGTGTTCTTGTACTTAAGTCGGCATTGTCCCTTTTGTATTTAATTCCGATGCAATTTCTGTGTTTCATCGTCAATAAGAGAGTCCAAGGGATACAGTAAAACTGAAGTGAAGCATCTGAATCTACAACTAGTGTCACAGGATTGGTTCTAAACATAGACAGTAAGAAGAGTCAGTCTTCTTGTACTTAAGTGGGCATTGTGCCTTTTCTATTTAATACCGATGCAATTTCTGTGTTTCATCGTCAATAAGAAGGTCAGAGGGATACAGTAAACCTGAAGTGAAGCATCGCAATCTATAACTAGTGTCACAGGAATGGTTCAAAACATAGTCAGAAAGAAGAGTCAGTCTTCTTGTACTTAATTGGGCATTGTGGATTTCGTATTTAATTGCGATGCAATTTCTGTGCTTCACCGTCAATAAGAAGGTCAGAGGGATACATTAAACCTGAAGTGAAGCATCGGAATCTATAACTAGTGTCACAGGAATGGTTCAAACATAGACAGTAGGAAGAGTCAGTCTCCTTGTCCTTAAGTCGGCATTGTGCATTTTGTATTTAATTCCGATGCAATTTCTGTGTTTGATCGTCAATAAGACATTTCAAGTGATACAGTAAACCTGGAGTGAAGCATCGGAATCTATAACTAGAGTCACAGTAATGGTTCAAAATATAGACAGTAAGAAGAGTCAGTCTTCTTGTACTAAAGTCGGCATTGTGCATTTTGTATTTAATTCCGATGCAATTTCTGTGATTCATCGTCAATACGAAGGTCCAAGGGATACAGTAAACCTGAAGTGAAGCATCGGAATCTATAACTAGTGTCACAGAAATGGATCAAAACATAGACAGTAGGAAGAGTCAGTCTTCTTATACTTAAGTCGGCATTGTGCCTTTTGTATTTTATTCCGATGTAATTTCTGTGTTTCATCGTCAATAAGAAGGTCCAAAGGATACAGTAAACCTAAAGTGAAGCATCGGAATCTATAACTAGTGTCACAGGAATGGTTCAAATCATAGTCAGTAGGAAGAGTCGGTCTTCATGTACTTGAGTCGGCATTGTGCTTTTTGTATTTAATTGCGATGCAATTTCTGTATTTCATCGTCAATTTGAAGGTCCAAGGGATACAGTAAACCTTAAATGAAGCATCGGAATCTATAACTAGTGTCACAGGAATGGTTCAAATCATTGTCAATAAGAAGAGTCGGTCTTCATGTACTTAAGTCGGCATTGTGCCTTTTGTATTTAATTCCGACGCAATTTCTGTGTTTCATCGTCAATAAGAAGGTCCAAGGGATACAGTAAACCTGAAGTGAAGCATCGGAATCTACAACTAGTGTCACAGGATAGGTTCAAAACATAGACAGTAAGAAGAGGCAGTCTTCTTGAACTTAAGTCGTTATTATGCCTTTTCTATTTAATACCGATGCAATTTCTCTGTTTCGTCGTCAATAAGAAGGTCAGAGGGATACAGTAAACCTGAAGTGAAGCATCGGAATCTATAACTAGTGTCACAGGAATGGTTCAAAACATAGTCAGGAAGAAGGGTCAAGCTTCTTGTACTTAATTCGGCATTGTGCCTTTCGTATTGAATTCCGATGCAATTTCTGTGATTCACCGCCAATAACAATGTCAGAGGGATACTGTAAACCTGAAGTTAAGCATCGGAATCTATAACTAGTGTCACAGGAATGGTTTAAACATAGACAGTGAGAAGAGTCGGTCTTCATGTACTTAAATCGTCATTGTGCCTTTTGTATTTAATCCAGATGCAATTTCTGTGTGACATCGTCAATAAGATGGTCAGAGGGGTACAGTAAACCGGAAGTGAAGCATCGGAATCTATAACTAGTGTCACAGGAATGGTTCAAATCATAATCAGTAAGAAGAGTCAGGCTTCTTTTCCATAAGTCGGCATTGTGCCTTTTGTATTTAATTCCGATGCAATTTTGTGTTTCGTCGTCAATAAGAAGGTCAGAGGGATACAGTTAACCTGAAGTGAAGCATCGCAATCTATAACTAGTGTCACAGGAATGGTTCAAAACATAGTCAGAAAGAAGAGTCAGTCTTCTTGTACTTAATTGGGCATTGTGGTTTTCATATTTAATTCCGATGCAATTTCTGTGCTTCACCGTCAATAAGAAGGTCAGAGGGAAACATTAAACCTGAAGTGAAGCATCGGAATCTATAACTAGTGTCACAGGAATGGTTCAAACATAGACAGTAAGAAGAGTCAGTCTCCTTGTCCTTAAGTCGGCATTGTGCATTTTGTATTTAATTCCGATGCAATTTCTGTGTTTGATCGTCAATAAGAAGGTCAGAGGGATACAGTAAACCTGAAGTGAAGCATCGGAATCTATAACTAGTGTCACAGGAATGGTTCAAAACATAGTCAGGGAGAAGAGTCAATCTTCTTGTACTTAATTCGGCATTGTGCCTTTCGTATTGAATTCCGATGCAATTTCTGTGATTCACCGCCAATAACAATGTCAGAGTGATACTGTAAACCTGAAGTGAAGCATCGGAATCTATAACTAGTGTCACAGGAATGGTTTAAACTTAGACAGTGAGAAGAGTCGGTCTTCATGTACTTAAGTCGGCATTGTGCCTTTTGTAGTTAATCCAGATGCAATTTCTGTGTTTGATCGTCAATAAGAAGGTCAGAGGGATACAGTAAACCTGGAGTGAAGCATCGGAATCTATAACTAGAGTCACAGTAATGGTTCAAAATATAGACAGTAAGAAGAGTCAGTCTTCTTGTACTAAAGTCGGCATTGTGCATTTTGTATTTAATTCCGATGCAATTTCTGTGATTCATCGTCAATAAGAAGGTCCAAGGGATACAGTAAACCTGAAGTGAAGCATTGGAATCTATAACTAGTGTCACAGAAATGGATCAAAACATAGACAGTAGGAAGAGTCAGTCTTCTCATACTTATGTCGGCATTGTGCCTTTTGTATTTAATTCCGATGTAATTTCTGTGTTTCATCGTCAATAAGAAGGTCCAAGGGATACAGTAAACCTAAAGTGAAGCATCGGAATCTATAACTAGTGTCACAGGAATGGTTCAAATCATAGTCAGTAGGAAGAGTCGGTCTTCATGTACCTGAGTCGGCATTGTGCCTTTTGTATTGAATTGCGATGCAATTTCTGTGTTTCATCGTCAATTTGAAGGTCCAAGGGATACAGTAAACCTTAAGTGAAGCATCGGAATCTATAACTAGTGTCACAGGAATGGTTCAAATCATAGACAGCAGGAAGAGTCAGTTTTCTTGTACTTAGGTCAGCATTGTGCCTTTTGTATTTAATTCCGATGCAATTTCTGTGTTGCATCGTCTATTAGAAGGTGCAAGCGATACAGTAAACCGGAAGTGAAGCATCGGAATCTATAAATAGTGTCACAATAATGGTTCAAATCAAATTCAGTAAGAAGAGTCAGTCTTCTTGTCCTTAAGTCGGCATTGTGCCTTTTGTATTTGATTCCGATGCAATTTCTGTGTTTCATCGTCAATAAGAATGTCCACGATATACTGTAAATCTGAAGTGAAGCATCGGAATCTATAACTAGTGTCACAGGAATGGTTCAAATCATTGTCAATAAGAAGAGTCGGTCTTCATGTACTTAAGTCGGCATTGTGCCTTTTGTATTTAATTCCGACATAATTTCTGTGTTTCATCGTCAATAAGAAGGTCCAAGGGATACAGTAAACCTGAAGTGAAGCATCGGAATCTACAACTAGTGTAACAGGGTAGGTTCAAAACATAGACAGTAAGAAGAGTCAGTCTTCTTGAACTTAAGTCGTTATTATGCCTTTTCTATTTAATACCGATGCAATTTCTCTGTTTCGTCGTCATTAAGAAGGTCAGAGGGATACAGTAAACCTGAAGTGAAGCATCGGAATCTATAACTAGTGTCACAGGAATGGTTCAAAACATAGTCAGGGAGAAGAGTCAATCTTCTTGTACTTAATTCGGCATTGTGCCTTTCGTATTGAATTCCGATGCAATTTCTGTGATTCACCGCCAATAACAATGTCAGAGTGATACTGTAAACCTGAAGTGAAGCATCGGAATCTATAACTAGTGTCACAGGAATGGTTTAAACTTAGACAGTGAGAAGAGTCGGTCTTCATGTACTTAAGTCGGCATTGTGCCTTTTGTAGTTAATCCAGATGCAATTTCTGTGTGACATCGTCAATAAGATGGTCAGAGGGGTACAGTAAACCGGAAGTGAACCATCGGAATCTATAACTAGTGTCACAGGAATGGTTCAAATCATAATCAGTAAGAAGAGTCAGTCTTCTTTTCCATAGGTCGGCATTGTGCCTTTTGTATTTAATTCCGATGCAATTTTGTGATTCATCGTCAATAAGAATGTCCAAGGGATACAGTAAACCTGAAGTGAAGCATCGGAATCTATAACTAGTGTCACAGAAATGGTTCAAATCATTGTCAATAAGAAGAGTCGGCCTTCATGTACTTAAATCGGCATTGTGCCTTTTGTTTTTAATTCCGATGCAATTTCTGTGTTTCATCGTCAACAAGAAGGTCCAAGCGATACAGTAAACCGGAAGTGAAGCATCGGAATCTATAACTAGTGTCACACTAATGGTTCAAAACAAAGTCAGTAAGAAGAGTTAGTCTTCTTATCCTTAAGTCGGCGTTGTGCCTTTTATATTTAATTCCGATGCAATTTCTGTGTTTCATCGTCAATAAGAATGTCCAAGGGATACAGTATACCTGAAGTGAAGCATCGGAATCTAGAACTAGTGTCACAGGAATGGTTCAAATCATTGTCAATAAGAGGAGTCGGTCTTCATGTACTTAAGTCGGCATTGTGCCTTTTGTATTTATTTCCGATGCAATTTCTGTGTTTCATCGTCAATAAGAAGGTCCAAGCGATACAGTAAACTGGAAGTGAAGCATCGGAATCTATAACTAGTGTCACACTAATGGGTCAAAACAAAGTCAGTAAGAAGAGTCAGTCTTCTTATCCTTAAGTCGGCATTGTGCCTTTTATATTTAATTCCGATGCAATTTGTGTGTTTCATCGTCAATAAGAAGGACAGAGGGATACAGTAAACCTGAAGTGAAGTATCGGAATCTATAACTAGTGTCACAGAAATGATTCAAAGCATAGTCAGTAATAAGAGTAAGTCATCTTGAACTTAATTGGGCATTGTGCCTGTCGTATTTAATTCCGATGCAATTTCTGTGTTTCATCGTCAATAAGAAGGTCAGAGGGATACAGTAAACCCTAAGTGAAGCATCGGAATCTAAAACTAGTGTCACAGGAATGGTTCAAAACATAGACAGTAGGAAGAGTCAGTCTTCTTGTAGTTAAGTCGCCATTGTGCCTTTTGTATTTAATTCCGATGCAATTTCTGTGTTTCTTCGTCAATAAGAAGGTCACAGGGATACAGTAAACATGATGTGCAGCATCGAAATCCATAACTAGTGTCACAGGAATGGTTCAAAGCATAGTCAGTAAGAAGAGACAGTCTTCTTGTACTTAAGTCGGCATTGTGCCTTTTGTATTTAATTCCGTCGCAATTTCTGTGTTTCATCGTCAATAAGAAAGTACAAGGGAAACAGTAAACCTGAAGTGAAGCTTCGGAATCTATAACTAGTGTCACAGGAATGGTTCAAAACATAGACAGTAAGAAGAGTCAGTCTTGTTGTACTTAAGTCGGCGTTGTGCCTTTTGTATTTATTTCCGATGCAGTTTCTGTGTTTCATCGTCAATAATAAGGTCCAAGGGATACAGAAAACCTGAAGTGAAGCATCTGAATCTACAACTAGTGTCACAGGATTGGTTCAAAGCATAGACAGTAAGAAGAGTCAGTCTTCTTGTACTTCAGTCGGCATTGTGCCTTTTCTATTTAATACTGATGCAATATCTGTGTTTCATCGTCAATAAGAAGGTCAGAGGGATACAGTAAACCTGTAGTGAAGCATTGGAATTTATAACTAGTGTCACAGGAATGGTTCAAAACATAGTCAGAAAGAAGAGTCAGTCTTCTTGTACTTAATTGGGCATTGTGCCTTTCGTATTTAATTCCGATGCAATTTCTGTGCTTCACCGTCAATAAGAAGGTCAGAGGGATACAGTAAACCTGAAGTGAAGCATTGGAATCTATAACTAGTGTCACAGGAATGGTTCAAACATAGACAGTAAGAAGGTTCAGTCTTCTTGTCCTTAAGTCGCCATTGTGCCTTTTGTATTTAATTCCGATGCAATTTCTGTGTTTCATCGTCAATAAGAAGGTCCAAGGGATACAGTACACCTGGAGTGAAGCATCGGAATATATAACTAGAGTCACAGTATTGGTTCAAATCATACACAGTAAGAAGAGTCAATTCTCTTGTACATAAGTCGGCAATGTGCCTTTTGTATTTAACTCCGATGCAATTTCTGTGTTTCATCGTCAATAAGAAGGTCCAAGGGATACATTAATCCTGAAGTGAAGCATCGGAATCTATAACTAGTGTCACTGGAATGGTTCAAAGTATAGACAGTAAGAAGAGTCAGTCTTCTTGTACTTAAGTCGCCATTGTGCCTCTTGTATTTAATTCCGATGCAATTTCTGTGATTCATCGTCAATAAGAAGGTCCAAGGGATACAGTAAACATAAAGTGAGGCATCGGAATCTATAACTAGTGCCACAGGAATGATTCAAATCATAGTCAGTAGGAAGAGTCGGTCCTCATGTACTTAAGTCGGCATTGTGCCTTTTGTATTTAATTCTGATGCAATTTCTGTGTTTCATCGTCAATAAGAAGGTCCACGCGATACAGTAAACCTGAAGTGAAGCATCAGAATCTATAACTAGTGTCACAGGAATGGTTCAAAACATAGACAGTAGGAAGAGTCAACCTTCTTATACTTAAGTCGGCATTGTGCTTTTTGTATTTAATTCCGATGCAATTTCTGTGTTTCATCGTCAATAAGAAGGTCCAAGGGATACAGTAAACCTAAAGTGAGGCATCGGAATCTATAACTAGTGCCACAGGAATGGTTCAAATCATAGTCAGCAGGAAGAGTCGGTCTTCATGTACTTAAGCCGGCATTGTGCCTTTTGTATTTAATTCCGATGCAATTTCTGTGTTTCATCGTCAATAAGAATGTCCAAGGGATACAGTAAACCTGAAGTGAAGCATCGGAATCTATAACTAGTGTCACAGGAATGGTTAAAATCATTGTCAATAACAAGAGTCGGTCCTCATGTACTTAAGTCGGCTTTGTGCCTTTTGTATTTAATTCCGATGCAATTTCTGTGTTTCATCGTCAATAAGAAAGTAGAAGCAATACAGTAAACCTGAAGTGAAGCATCGGAATCTATAACTAGTGTCACAGGAATGGTTCAAAACATAGACAGTAGGAAGAGTCAGTGTTTTTGTACTTAAGTCGGCTTTGTGCCTTTTGTATTTAATTCCGATGCAATTTCTGTGTTTCATCGTCAATAAGAAGGTCCAAGCGATACAGTAAACCTAAAGTGGGGCATCGGAATCTATAACTTGTGGCACAAGAATGGTTCAAATCATAGTCAGTAAGAAGAGTCGGTCTTCATGTACTTAAGTCGGCATTGTGCCTTTTGTACTTAATTCCGATGCAATTTCTGTGTTTCACCGTCAATAAGAATGTCAGAGGGATACAGTAAACCTGAAGTGAAGCATCGGAATCTATAACTAGTGTCACAGGATTGGTTCAAACTTAGACAGTAAGAAGAGTCAGTCTTCATGTACTTAAGTCGGCATTGTGCCTTTTGTATTTAATCCCGATGCAATTTCTGTGTGACATCGTCAATAAAATGGTCAGAGGGATACAGTAAACCGGAAGTGAAGCATCGGAAACTGTAACTAGTGTCACAGGAATGGTTCAAAACATAATCAGTAAGAAGAGTCAGTCTTCATGTCCATAAGTCGGCATTGTGCCTTTTGTATTTAATTCCGATGCAATTTCTGTGTTTCTTCGTCAATAAGATGGTTCAAGCCGTACAGTAAACCGGAAGTGAAGCATCGGAATCTATAACTAGTGTCACACTAATGGTTCAAAACAAAGTCAGTAAGAGAAGTCAGTCTTCTTGTCCTTAAGTCGGCATTGTGCCTTTTGTATTTAATTCCGATGCAATTTCTGTGTTTCATCGTCAATAAGAATGTCCAAGGGATACAGTAAACCTGGAGTGAAGCATCCGAATCTATAACTAGAGTCACAGTAATGGTTCAAAACATTGACAGTAAGAGGAGTCTGTCTTCTTGTACTTAAGTCGGCATTGTCCCTTTTGTATTTAATTCCGATGCAATATCTGTGTTTCATCGTCAATAAGAAGGTCCAAGGGATACAGTAAACGTGAAGTGAAGTATCGGAATCTATAACTAGTGTCACAGGAATGGTTCGAAACATAGACAGTAAGAAGAGTCAGTCTTCTTGTACTTAAGCCGGCATTGTGCCTTTTGTATTTAATTCCGATGCAATTTCTGTAATTCATCGTCAATAAGAATGTCCAAGGGATACAGTAATCCTGAAGTGAAGCATCGGAATCTATAACTAGTGTCACAGGAATGGTTCGAAACATAGACAGTAAGAAGAGTCAGTCTTCTTATACTTAAGTCGGCATTGTGCCTTTTGTATTTAATTCCGATGCAATTTCTGTGATTCAACGTCAATTAGAATGTCCAAGGGATACAGTAAACCTCAAGTGAAGCATCGGAATCTATAACTAGTGTCACACGAATGGTTCAAATCATAGTCAGTAGGAAGAGTCGGTCTTCATGTACTTAAGTCGGCATTGTGCCTATTGTATTTAATTCCGATGCAATTTCTGTGTTTCATCGTCAATAAGAAGGTCCAAGGGATACAGTAATCCTGAAGTGAAGCATCGGAATCTATAACTAGAGTCACAGGAATGGTTCAAAACATAGACAGTATGAAGAGTCAGTCTCCTTGTACTTAAGTCGCCATTGTGCCTTTTGTATTTAATTCCGATGCAATTTCTGTGTTTCATCGTCATTAAGATAGTCCAAGGTATACAGTAAACCTGAAGTGAAGCATCGGAATCTATAACTAGTGTCACAGGAATGGTTCGAAACATAGACAGTAAGAAGAGTCAGTCTTCTTGTACTTAAGTCGGCATTGTGCCTTTTCTATTTAATACCAATGCAATTTCTGTGTTTCATCGTCATTAAGAAGGTCAGAGGGATACAGTAAACCTGAAGTGAAGCATCGGAATCTATAACTAGTGTCACAGGAATGGTTCGAAACATAGACAGTAAGATGAGTCAGTCTTCTTGTACTTAAGCCGGCATTGTGCCTTTTCTATTTAATACCGATGCAATTTCTGTGTTTCATCGTCATTAAGAAGGTCAGAGGGATACAGTAAACCTGAAGTCAAGCATCGGAATCTACAACTAGTGTCACAGGATTGGTTCGAAACATAGACAGTAAGAAGAGTCAGTCTTCTTGTACTTAAGTCGGCATTGTGCCTTTTCTATATCATACCAATGCAATTTCTGTGTTTCATCGTCATTAAGAAGGTCAGAGGGATACAGTAAACCTGAAGTGAAGCATCGGAATCTATAACTAGTGTCACAGGAGTGGTTCAAAACATAGTCAGTAAGAAGAGTCTGTCTTCTTGTACTTAATTCGGCATTGTGCCTTTCGTATTGAATTCCGATGCAATTTCTGGTTTTCATTGTCTATAAGAAGGTCATATGGATACACAAAACCGGAAGTGAAGCATCGGAATCTATAACTAGTGTCACAGGAATGGTTCACACATAGACAGTAAGAAGAGTCAGTCTTCATGTACTTAAATCGGCATTGTGCCTTTTGTATTTAATTCCGATGCAATTTCCGTGTTTCATCGTTAATAAGATGGTCCAAGCGATCCAGTAAACCGGAAGTGAAGCATCGGAATCTATAACTAGTGTCACACTAATGATTCAAAGCAAAGTCAGTAAGAAGTGTCAGTCTTCTTATCCTTAAGTCGGCATTGTGCCTTTTATTTTTAATTCCGATGCAATTTCTGTGTTTCATCGTCAATAAGAATGACCAAGGGATACAGTAAACCTGAAGTGAAGCATCGGAATCTATAACTAGTGTCACAGGAATGGTTAAAATCATTGTCAATAAGAAGAGTCGGTCTTCATGTACTTAAGTCGGCATTGTGCCTTTTGTATTTAGTTCCGATGCAATTTCTGTGTTTCATCGTCAATAAGAAAGTACAAGGGATACAGTAAACCTGAAGTGAAGCATCGGAATCTATAACTAGTGTCACAGGAATGGTTCAAAACATAGACAGTAGGAAGAGTCAGTGTTCTTCTACTTAAGTCGGCATTGTGCCTTTTGTGTTTAATTCCGATGCAATTTCTGTGTTTCATCGTCAATAAGAAGGTCCAAGGGATACAGTAAACCTGAAGTGAGGCATCGGAATCTATAACTAGTGTCACAGAAATGGTTCAAATCATAGTCAGTATTAAGAGTCGGTCTTCATGTACTTAAGTCGGCATTGTGCCTTTTGTATTTTAGTCCGATGCAATTTCTGTGTTTCATCGTCAATATGAAGGTCCAAGGTATACAGTAAACCCGAAGTGAAGCATCGGAATCTATAACTAGTGTCACAGGAATGGTTCAGAACATAGTCAGTAAGAAGAGTCAGTCTTCTTGGACTTAAGTCGGCATTGTGCCTTTTGTATTTAATTCCGATGCAATATCTGTGTTTTATCGACAATAAGAAGGTCCAAGCGATACAGTTAACCGGAAGTGAAGCATCGGTATCTATAACTAGCGTCACACTAATGGTTCAAAGCGAAGTCATTAAGAAAAGTCAGTCTCCATGGTCTTAAGTCGGCATTGTGCCTTTTGTATTTAATTCCGATGCAATTTCTGTGTTTCATCGTCAATAAGAATGTCCAAGGGATACAGTAAACCTGAAGTGAAGCATCGGAATCTATAACTAGTGTCACAGGAATGGTTAAAATCATTGTCAATAAGAAGAGTCGGTCTTCATGTACTTAAGTCGGATTTGTGCCTTTTGTATTTAATTCCGATGCAATTTCTGTGTTTCATCGTCAATAAGAAAGTACAAGGGATACAGTAAACCTGAAGTGAAGCATCGGAATCTATAACTAGTGTCACAGGAATGGTTCAAAACATAGACAGTAGGAAGAGTCAGTGTTCTTGTACTTAAGTCGGCATTGTGCCTTTTCTATTTAATACCGATGCCATTTCTGTGTTTCATCGTCAATAAGAAGGTCAGAGGGATACAGTAAACCTAAAGTGAAGCATCGGAATCTATAACTAGTGTCACAGGAATGGTTAAAAGCATAGTCAGTAAGAAGTGTCAGTCTTCTTGTACTTAATTGGGCATTGTGCGTTTGGTATGTAATTCCGATGCAATTTCTGTGCTTCACCGTCAATAAGAACGACAGAGGGATACAGTAAACCTCTAAGTGATGCATCGGAATCTATAACTAGTGTCACAGGAACGGTTCAAACATAGACAGTAAGTAGAGTCAGTCTCCTTGTACTTAAGTCGGCATTGTGCCTTTTGTATTTAATTCCGATGCAATTTCTGTGTTTCATCGTCAATAAGAAGGTCAGAGGGATACAGTAAGCCGGAAGTGAAGCATCGGAACCTATAACTAGTGTCACAGGAATGGTTCGAACATAGTCAGTAAGAAGAGTCAGTCTTCTTGTCCTTAAGTCGGCATTGTGCCTTTTGTATTTAATTCCGATGAAATTTCTGTGTTTCATCGTCAATAAGAAGGTCCAAGGGATGCAGTAAACCTGGAGTGAAGCATCGGAAGCTATAACTAGAGTCACAGTAATGGTTCAAAACATTGACAGTAAGAAGAGTCTGTCTTCTTGTACTTAAGTCGGCATTGTCCCTTTTGTATTTAATTCCGATGCAATTTCTGTGTTTCATCGTCAGTAAGTAGGTCCAAGGGATACAGTAAACCTGAAGTGAAGCATCGGAATCTATCACTAGTGTCACTGCAATGGTTCGAAATATAGACAGTAAGAAAAGTCAGTCTTCTTGTACTTAAGCCGGCATTGTCCCATTTGTATTTAATTCCGATGCAATTTCTGTGATTCATCGTCAGAAAGAAGGTCCAAGGGATACAGTAAACCTGAAGTGAAGCATCGGACTCTATAAAAAGTGTCACAGAAATGGATCAAAACATAGGCAGTAGGAAGAGTCAGTCTTCTTATACTGAAGTCGGCATTGTGCCTTTTGTATTTCATTCTGAAGCAATTTCTGTGTTTCAACGTCAATTAGAAGGTCCTAGGGATACAGTAAACCTCAAGTGAAGCATCGGAATCTATAACTAGTGTCACAAGAATGGTTCAAATCATAGTCAGTACTAAGAGTCGGTTTTCATGTACTTAAGTCGGCATTGTGCCTTTTGTATTTAAGTCCGATGCAATTTCTGTGTTTCATCGTCAATATGAAGGTCCATGAGATACAGTAATCCTGAAGTGAAGCATCAGAATCTATAACTAGAGTCACAGGAATGGTTCAAAACATAGACAGTATGAAGAGTCAGTCTTCTTGTACTTAAGTCGGCATTGTGCCTTTTGTATTTAATTCCGATGCAATTTCTGTGTCTCATCGTCATTAAGATAGTCCAAGGTATACAGTAAACCTGAAGTGAAGCATCGGAATCTATAACTAGTGTCACAGGAATGGTTCAGAACATAGTCAGTAAGAAGAGTCAGTCTTCTTGTACTTATGTCGGCATTGTGCCTTTTGTATTTAATTCCGATGCAATTTCTGTGTTTCATCGTCAATAAGAAGGTCCAAGCGATACAGTTAAACTGAAGTGAAGCATCGGTATCTATAACTAGCGTCACACTAATGGTTCAAAGCAAAGTCAGTAGGAAGAGTCAGTCTTCTTGTTCTTAAGTCGGCATTGTGCCTTTTGTATTTAATTCCGATGCAATATCTGTGTTTCATCGTCAATAAAAATTTCCAAGGGATACAGTAAACCTGAAATGAAGCATCGGAATCTATAACTAGTGTCACAGGAATGGTTCAGAACATAGTCAGTAAGAAGAGTCAGTCTTCTTGTACTTATGTCGGCATTGTGCCTTTTGTATTTAATTCCGATGCAATTTCTGTGTCTCATCGTCATTAAGATAGTCCAAGGTATACAGTAAACCTGAAGTGAAGCATCGGAATCTATAACTAGTGTCACAGGAATGGTTCAGAACATAGTCAGTAAGAAGAGACAGTCTTCTTGTACTTATGTCGGCATTGTGCCTTTTATATTTAATTCCGATGCAATTTCTGTGTTTCATCGTCAATAAGAAGGTCCAAGCGATACAGTTAAACTGAAGTGAAGCATCGGTATCTATAACTAGCGTCACACATATGGTTCAAAGCAAAGTCAGTAGGAAGAGTCAGTCTTCTTGTTCTTAAGTCGGCATTGTGCCTTTTGTATTTAATTCCGATGCAATATCTGTGTTTCATCGTCAATAAAAATTTCCAAGGGATACAGTAAACCTGAAATGAAGCATCGGAATCTATAACTAGTGTCACAGGAATGGTTCAAATCATTGTCAATAAGAAGAGTCGGTCTTCATGTACTTAAGGCGGCATTGTGCCTTTTGTATTTAATTCCGATGCAATTTCTGTGTTTCATCGTCACAAAGAAAGTACAAGGGATACAGTAAACCTGAAGTGAAGCATCGGAATCTATAACTAGTGTCACAGGCATGGTTCAAAACATTGACAGTAATAAGAGTCTCTGACCTTGTACTTAAGTCGACATTGTGCCTTTTCTATTTAATACCGATGCAATTTCGTGTTTCATCGTCAATAAGAAGGTCAGAGGGATACAGTAAACCTGAAGTGAAGCATCGGAATCTATAACTAGTGTCACAGGAATGGTTCAAAACATAGTCAGTAAGAAGAGTCTGTCTTCTTGTACTTAATTCGGCATTGCGCCTTTCGTATTGAATTCCGATGCAATTTCTGTGTTTCACCGTCTATAAGATGGTCAGATTGATACAGTGAACCTGAAGTGAAGCATCGGGATATATAACTAGTGTCACAGGAATCGTTCAAATCATAGTCAGTACGAAGAGTCAGTCTTCTTGTACTTAAGTCGGCATAGTGCCTTTTCTATTTAATTCCGATGCAATTTGTGTGTTTCATCGTCAATAAGAAGGTCCAAGGGATACAGTAAACCTGAAATGAAACATCGGAATATATAACTAGTGTCACAGGAATGGTTCAAATCATTGTCAATAAGAAGTGTCGGTCTTCATGTACTTAAGTCGGCATTGTGCCTTTTGTAATTAATTCCGGTGCAATTTCTTTGTTTCATCGTCACAAAGAAAGTACAAGGGATACAGTAAACCTGAAGTGAAGCATCGGAATCTATAACTACGGTCACAGGAATGGTTCGAAACATAGACAGTAAGAAGAGTCACTCTTCTTGTACTTAAGTCGGCATTGTGCCTTTTCTATTTAATACCGATGCAATTTCTGTGTTTCATCGTCATTAAGAAGATCAGAGGGATACAGTAAACCTGAAGTCAAGCATCGGAATCTACAACTAGTGTCACAGGATTGGTTCGAAACATAGACAGTAAGAAGAGTCAGTCTTCTTGTACTTAAGTCGGCACTGTGCCTTTTCTATTTAATACCAATGCAATTTCTGTGTTTCATCGTCATTAAGAAGGTCAGAGGGATACAGTAAATCTGAAGTGAAGCATCGGAATCTATAACTAGTGTCACAGGAGTGGTTCAAAACATAGTCAGTAAGAAGTGTCGGTCTTCTTGTACTTAATTCGGCATTGTGCCTTTCGTATTGAATTCCGATGCAATTTCTGGTTTTCTCCGTCTATAAGAAGGTCAGATGGATACACAAAACCTGAAGTGAAGCATCGGAATCTATAACTAGTGTCACAGGAATGGTTCAGAACATAGTCAGTAAGAAGAGTCAGTCTTCTTGTACTTATGTCGGCATTGTGCCTTTTGTATTTAATTCCGATGCAATTTCCGTGTTTCATCGTCAATAAGATGGTCCAAGCGATACAGTAAACCGGAAGTGAAGCATCGGAATCCATAACTAGCGTCACACTAATGGTTCAAAGCAAAGTCAGTAGGAAGAGTCAGTCTTCTTGTTCTTAAGACGGCATTGTGCCTTTTGTGTTTAATTCCGATGCAATATCTGTGTTTCATCGTCAATAAAAATTTCCAAGGGATACAGTAAACCTGAAATGAAGCATCGGAATCTATAACTAGTGTCACAGGAATGGTTCAAATCATTGTCAATAAGAAGAGTCGGTCTTCATGTACTTAAGTCGGCATTGTGCCTTTTGTATTAAATTCGGATGCAATTTCTGTGTTTCATCGTCACAAAGAAAGTACAAGGGATACAGTAAACCTGAAGTGAAGCATCGGAATCTATAACTAGTGTCACAGGAATGGTTCAAAACATTGACAGTAATAAGAGTCAGTGTTCTTGTACTTAAGTCGGCATTGTGCCTTTTGTATTTAAGTCCGATGCAATTTCTGTGTTTCATCGTCAATATGAAGGTCCAAGAGATACAGTAATCCTGAAGTGAAGCATCAGAATCTATAACTAGAGTCACAGGAATGGTTCAAACATAGACAGTATGAAGAGTCAGTCTTCTTGTACTTAAGTCGGCATTATGCCTTTTGTATTTAATTCCGATGCAATTTCTGTGTCTCATCGTCATTAAGATAGTCCAAGGTATACAGTAAACCTGAAGTGAAGCATCGGAATCCATAACTAGTGTCACAGGAATGGGTCAGAACATAGTCAGTAAGAAGAGTCAGTCTTCTTGTACTTATGTCGGCATTGTGCCTTTTGTATTAAATTCGGATGCAATTTCTGTGTTTCATCGTCACAAAGAAAGTACAAGGGATACAGTAAACCTGAAGTGAAGCATCGGAATCTATAACTAGTGTCACAGGAATGGTTCAAAACATTGACAGTAGTAAGAGTCAGTGTTCTTGTACTTAAGTCGGCATTGTGCCTTTTGTATTTAATTCCGATGCAATTTCAGTGTTTCATCGTCAATAAGAAGGTCCAAGGGATACAGTAAACCTGAAGTGAAGCATCGGAATCTACAACTAGTGTCACAGGATTGGCTCAAATCATAGACAGTAAGAAGAGTCAGTCTTCCTGTACTTAAGTCGACATTGTGCCTTTTCTATTTAATACCGATGCAATTTCTGTGTTTCATCGTCAATAAGAAGGTCAGAGGGATACAGTAAACCTGAAGTGAAGCATCGGAATATATAACTAGTGTCACAGGAATGGTTCAAAACATAGTCAGTAAGAAGAGTCTGTCTTCTTGTACTTAATTCGGCATTGTGCCTTTCGTATTGAATTCCGATGCAATTTCTGTGTTTCACCGTCTATAAGATGGTCAGAGGGATACACAAAACCTGACGTGAAGCATCGGAATCTATAACTAGTGTCACAGGAGTGGTTCAAACATTGACAGTAAGAAGAGCCAGTCTTCATGTACTTAAATCGGCATTGTGCCTTTTGTAGTTAATCACGATGCAATTTCTGTGCTTCATCGTCAATAAGAAGGTCAGAATGATACAGTAAACCGGAAGTGAAGCATTGGAATCTATAACTAGTGTCACAGGAATGGTTCAAATCATAGTCAGTAAGTAGAGTCAGTCTTCTTGTCCTTAAGTCGGCATTGTGCCTTTTGTATTTAATTCCGATGCAATATCTGTGTTTTATCGTCAATAAAAATGTCCAAGGGATACAGTAAACCTGAAATGAAGCATCGGAATCTATAACTAGTGTCACAGGAATGGTTCAAACATTGACAGTAAGAAGAGTCAGTCTTCATGTACTTAAATCGGCACTGTGCCTTTTGTATTTATTCCCGATGCAATTTCTGTGTTTCATCGTCAATAAGAAGGTCAGAGGGATACAGTAAACCGGAAGTGAAGCATCGGAATCTATAACTAGTGTCAAAGGAATGGTTCAAAACATAGTCAGTAAGTAGAGTCAGTCTCCTTGTCCTTAAGTCGGCATTGTGCCTTTTGTATTTAATTCCGATGCAATTTTGTGTTTCATCGTCAATAAGAATGTCCAAGGGATACAGTAAACCTGAAGTAAAGCATCGGAATCTATAACTAGTGTCACAGGAATGGTTCAAATCATTGTCAATATAAAGAGTCGGTCCTCATGTACGTAAGTCGGCATTGTGCCATTTGTATTTAATTCCGATGCAATTTCTGTGTTTCATCGTCAATCAGAATGTACAAGGGATACAGTAAACCTGTAGTGAAGCATCGGAAACTATAACTAGTGTCACAGGAATGATTCAAAACATAGACAGTAGTAAGAGTCAGTGTTCTTGTACTTAAGTCGGCATTGTGCATTTTGTATTTAATTCCGATGCAATTTCTGTGTTTCATCGTCAATAAGAAGGTCCAAGCGATACAGTTAAACTGAAGTGAAGCATCGGTATCTATAACTAGCGTCACACTAATGGTTCAAAGCAAAGTCAGTAGGAAGAGTCAGTCTTCTTGTTCTTAAGTCGGCATTGTGCCTTTTGTATTTAATTCCGATGCAATATCTGTGTTTCATCGTCAATAAAAATTTCCAAGGGATACAGTAAACCTGAAATGAAGCATCGGAATCTATAACTAGTGTCACAGGAATGGTTCAGAACATAGTCAGTAAGAAGAGTCAGTCTTCTTGTACTTATGTCGGCATTGTGCCTTTTGTATTTAATTCCGATGCAATTTCTGTGTCTCATCGTCATTAAGATAGTCCAAGGTATACAGTAAACCTGAAGTGAAGCATCGGAATCTATAACTAGTGTCACAGGAATGGTTCAGAACATAGTCAGTAAGAAGAGTCAGTCTTCTTGTACTTATGTCGGCATTGTGCCTTTTATATTTAATTCCGATGCAATTTCTGTGTTTCATCGTCAATAAGAAGGTCCAAGCGATACAGTTAAACTGAAGTGAAGCATCGGTATCTATAACTAGCGTCACACATATGGTTCAAAGCAAAGTCAGTAGGAAGAGTCAGTCTTCTTGTTCTTAAGTCGGCATTGTGCCTTTTGTATTTAATTCCGATGCAATATCTGTGTTTCATCGTCAATAAAAATTTCCAAGGGATACAGTAAACCTGAAATGAAGCATCGGAATCTATAACTAGTGTCACAGGAATGGTTCAAATCATTGTCAATAAGAAAAGTCGGTCTTCATGTACTTAAGGCGGCATTGTGCCTTTTGTATTTAATTCCGATGCAATTTCTGTGTTTCATCGTCACAAAGAAAGTACAAGGGATACAGTAAACCTGAAGTGAAGCATCGGAATCTATAACTAGTGTCACAGGCATGGTTCAAAACATTGACAGTAATAAGAGTCTCTGTCCTTGTACTTAAGTCGACATTGTGCCTTTTCTATTTAATACCGATGCAATTTCGTGTTTCATCGTCAATAAGAAGGTCAGAGGGATACAGTAAACCTGAAGTGAAGCATCGGAATCTATAACTAGTGTCACAGGAATGGTTCAAAACATAGTCAGTAAGAAGAGTCTGTCTTCTTGTACTTAATTCGGCATTGCGCCTTTCGTATTGAATTCCGATGCAATTTCTGTGTTTCACCGTCTATAAGATGGTCAGATTGATACAGTGAACCTGAAGTGAAGCATCGGGATATATAACTAGTGTCACAGGAATCGTTCAAATCATAGTCAGTACGAAGAGTCAGTCTTCTTGTACTTAAGTCGGCATAGTGCCTTTTCTATTTAATTCCGATGCAATTTGTGTGTTTCATCGTCAATAAGAAGGTCCAAGGGATACAGTAAACCTGAAATGAAACATCGGAATATATAACTAGTGTCACAGGAATGGTTCAAATCATTGTCAATAAGAAGTGTCGGTCTTCATGTACTTAAGTCGGCATTGTGCCTTTTGTAATTAATTCCGGTGCAATTTCTTTGTTTCATCGTCACAAAGAAAGTACAAGGGATACAGTAAACCTGAAGTGAAGCATCGGAATCTATAACTACGGTCACAGGAATGGTTCGAAACATAGACAGTAAGAAGAGTCACTCTTCTTGTACTTAAGTCGGCATTGTGCCTTTTCTATTTAATACCGATGCAATTTCTGTGTTTCATCGTCATTAAGAAGATCAGAGGGATACAGTAAACCTGAAGTCAAGCATCGGAATCTACAACTAGTGTCACAGGATTGGTTCGAAACATAGACAGTAAGAAGAGTCAGTCTTCTTGTACTTAAGTCGGCACTGTGCCTTTTCTATGTAATACCAATGCAATTTCTGTGTTTCATCGTCATTAAGAAGGTCAGAGGGATACAGTAAATCTGAAGTGAAGCATCGGAATCTATAACTAGTGTCACAGGAGTGGTTCAAAACATAGTCAGTAAGAAGTGTCGGTCTTCTTGTACTTAATTCGGCATTGTGCCTTTCGTATTGAATTCCGATGCAATTTCTGGTTTTCTCCGTCTATAAGAAGGTCAGATGGATACACAAAACCTGAAGTGAAGCATCGGAATCTATAACTAGTGTCACAGGAATGGTTCAGAACATAGTCAGTAAGAAGAGTCAGTCTTCTTGTACTTATGTCGGCATTGTGCCTTTTGTATTTAATTCCGATGCAATTTCCGTGTTTCATCGTCAATAAGATGGTCCAAGCGATACAGTAAACCGGAAGTGAAGCATCGGAATCCATAACTAGCGTCACACTAATGGTTCAAAGCAAAGTCAGTAGGAAGAGTCAGTCTTCTTGTTCTTAAGACGGCATTGTGCCTTTTGTGTTTAATTCCGATGCAATATCTGTGTTTCATCGTCAATAAAAATTTCCAAGGGATACAGTAAACCTGAAATGAAGCATCGGAATCTATAACTAGTGTCACAGGAATGGTTCAAATCATTGTCAATAAGAAGAGTCGGTCTTCATGTACTTAAGTCGGCATTGTGCCTTTTGTATTAAATTCGGATGCAATTTCTGTGTTTCATCGTCACAAAGAAAGTACAAGGGATACAGTAAACCTGAAGTGAAGCATCGGAATCTATAACTAGTGTCACAGGAATGGTTCAAAACATTGACAGTAATAAGAGTCAGTGTTCTTGTACTTAAGTCGGCATTGTGCCTTTTGTATTTAAGTCCGATGCAATTTCTGTGTTTCATCGTCAATATGAAGGTCCAAGAGATACAGTAATCCTGAAGTGAAGCATCAGAATCTATAACTAGAGTCACAGGAATGGTTCAAACATAGACAGTATGAAGAGTCAGTCTTCTTGTACTTAAGTCGGCATTATGCCTTTTGTATTTAATTCCGATGCAATTTCTGTGTCTCATCGTCATTAAGATAGTCCAAGGTATACAGTAAACCTGAAGTGAAGCATCGGAATCCATAACTAGTGTCACAGGAATGGGTCAGAACATAGTCAGTAAGAAGAGTCAGTCTTCTTGTACTTATGTCGGCATTGTGCCTTTTGTATTAAATTCGGATGCAATTTCTGTGTTTCATCGTCACAAAGAAAGTACAAGGGATACAGTAAACCTGAAGTGAAGCATCGGAATCTATAACTAGTGTCACAGGAATGGTTCAAAACATTGACAGTAATAAGAGTCAGTGTTCTTGTACTTAAGTCGGCATTGTGCCTTTTGTATTTAATTCCGATGCAATTTCAGTGTTTCATCGTCAATAAGAAGGTCCAAGGGATACAGTAAACCTGAAGTGAAGCATCGGAATCTACAACTAGTGTCACAGGATTGGCTCAAATCATAGACAGTAAGAAGAGTCAGTCTTCCTGTACTTAAGTCGACATTGTGCCTTTTCTATTTAATACCGATGCAATTTCTGTGTTTCATCGTCAATAAGAAGGTCAGAGGGATACAGTAAACCTGAAGTGAAGCATCGGAATATATAACTAGTGTCACAGGAATGGTTCAAAACATAGTCAGTAAGAAGAGTCTGTCTTCTTGTACTTAATTCGGCATTGTGCCTTTCGTATTGAATTCCGATGCAATTTCTGTGTTTCACCGTCTATAAGATGGTCAGAGGGATACACAAAACCTGACGTGAAGCATCGGAATCTATAACTAGTGTCACAGGAGTGGTTCAAACATTGACAGTAAGAAGAGCCAGTCTTCATGTACTTAAATCGGCATTGTGCCTTTTGTATTTAATCACGATGCAATTTCTGTGCTTCATCGTCAATAAGAAGGTCAGAATGATACAGTAAACCGGAAGTGAAGCATTGGAATCTATAACTAGTGTCACAGGAATGGTTCAAATCATAGTCAGTAAGTAGAGTCAGTCTTCTTGTCCTTAAGTCGGCATTGTGCCTTTTGTATTTAATTCCGATGCAATATCTGTGTTTTATCGTCAATAAAAATGTCCAAGGGATACAGTAAACCTGAAATGAAGCATCGGAATCTATAACTAGTGTCACAGGAATGGTTCAAACATTGACAGTAAGAAGAGTCAGTCTTCATGTACTTAAATCGGCACTGTGCCTTTTGTATTTATTCCCGATGCAATTTCTGTGTTTCATCGTCAATAAGAAGGTCAGAGGGATACAGTAAACCGGAAGTGAAGCATCGGAATCTATAACTAGTGTCAAAGGAATGGTTCAAAACATAGTCAGTAAGTAGAGTCAGTCTCCTTGTCCTTAAGTCGGCATTGTGCCTTTTGTATTTAATTCCGATGCAATTTTGTGTTTCATCGTCAATAAGAATGTCCAAGGGATACAGTAAACCTGAAGTAAAGCATCGGAATCTATAACTAGTGTCACAGGAATGGTTCAAATCATTGTCAATATAAAGAGTCGGTCCTCATGTACGTAAGTCGGCATTGTGCCATTTGTATTTAATTCCGATGCAATTTCTGTGTTTCATCGTCAATCAGAATGTACAAGGGATACAGTAAACCTGTAGTGAAGCATCGGAAACTATAACTAGTGTCACAGGAATGATTCAAAACATAGACAGTAGTAAGAGTCAGTGTTCTTGTACTTAAGTCGGCATTGTGCATTTTGTTTTTAATTCCGATGCAATTTCTGGGTTTCATCGTCAATAAGAAGGTCCAAGGGATACAGTAAACCTGAAGTGAATCATTGGGATCTACAACTAGTGTCACAGGATTGGTTCAAAACATAGACAGTTAGATGAGTCAGCCTTCTTGTACTTAAGTCCCCATTGTGCCTTTTCTATTTAATACCGATGCAATTTCTGTGTTTCATCGTCAATAAGAAGGTCAGAGGCATACTGTAAACCTAAAGTGAAGCATCGGAATCTATAACTAGTGTCACAGGAATGGTTCAAAACATAGTCAGTAAGAAGAGTCAGTCCTCTTGTACTTAATTGGGCATTGTGCCTTTCGTATTGAATTCCGATGCATATTCTGTGATTCATCGTCATTAAGAAGGTCAGAGGGATACAGTAAACCTGAAGTGAAGCATCGGAATCTATAACTAGTGTGACAGGAATGGTTCAAACATAGACAGTAGAAAGAGTCAGTCTTCTTGTACTTAAGTCGGCATTGTGCCTTTTGTATTTAATTCCGATGCAATTTCTGTGTTTCATCGTCAATAAGAAGGTCAGAGGGATACAGTAAACCTGAAGTGAATCATCGGACTCCATAACTAGTGTCACAGAAATGGATCACAACATAGTCAGTAGGAAGAGTCAGTCTTTTTATACTTAAGTCGGCATTGTGCCTTTTGTATTAAATTCCGATGCAATTTCTGTGTTTCATCATCAATAAGAAGGTCCAAGGGAAACAGTAAACCTGAAGTGAAGCATCGGAATCTATAACTAGTGTCACAGGAATGGTTCAAAGCATAGACAGTACGAAGAGTCAGTCTTCATGTACATATGTCGGCATTGTAGCTTTTGTATTTAATTCTGATGCAATTTCTGTGTTACATCGTCAATAAGAAGGTCAGAGGGATACAGTAAACCCGAAGTGAAGCATCGTAATCTATAACTGGTGTCACAGGAATGGTTCAAAACATAGTCAGTAAGAAGAGTCAGTCTTCCTGTCCTTAAGTCGGCATTGTGCCTTTTTTATTTAATTCCGATGCAATTTCTGTGTTTCATCGGCAATAAGGTCAGAGGGATACAGTAAACCTGAAGTGAAGCATCGGAATCTATAACTAGTGTCACAGCAATGGTTCAAAACATAGACAGTAGGAAGAGTCCGTCTTCTTGTACTTCAGTCGGCATTGTGCCTTTTGTATTTAATTCCAATGCAATTTCTGTGTTTCATCGTCAATAATAAGGTCAGAGGGATACAGTAAACCTGAAGTGAAGCATCGGAATCAAAACTAGTTTCACAGGAATGGTTCAAAACATAGTCAGTAAGAAGAGTCAGTCTTCTTGTACTTAAGTCGGCATTGTGCCTTTTCTATTTAATTCCGATGTAATTTCTGTGTTTCATCGTCAATAAGAAGGTCCAAGTGATACAGTAAAATTGGAGTAAAGCATCGGAATCTATAACTAGTGTCACAGGATTGTTTCAAAACATAGACAGTAGGAAGAGTCAGTCTTCTTGTACTTAAGTCGACATTGTGCCTTTTCTATTTAATACCGATGCAATTTCTGTGTTTCATCGTCAATAAGAAGGTCAGAGGTATACAGAAAACCTGAAGTGAAGCATCGGAATCTATAACTAGTGTCACAGGAATGGTTCAAACATTGACAGTAAGAAGAGCCAGTCTTCATGTACTTAAATCGGCATTGTGCCTTTTGTATTTAATACCGATGCAATTTCTGTGTGTCTTCGTCAATAAGAAGGTCAGAGGGATACAGTAAACCGGAAGTGAAGCATCGGAATCTATAACTAGTGTCACAGGAATGGTTCAAATCATAGTCAGTAAGTAGAGTCAGTCTTCTTGTCCTTAAGTCGGCATTGTGCCTTTTGTATTTAATTCCGATGCAATATCTGTGTTTCATCGTCAATAAAAATGTCCAAGGGATACAGTAAACCTGAAATGAAGCATCGGAATCTATAACTAGTGTCACAGGAATGGTTCAAATCATTGCCAATAAGAAGAGTCGGTCTTCATGTACTTAAGTCGGCATTGTGCCTTTTGTATTTAATTCCGATGCAATTTCTGTGTTTCATCGTCACAAAGGAAATACAAGGAATACAGTAAACCTGAAGTGAAGCATCGGAATCTATAACTAGTGTCACAGGAATGGTTCAAACATAGACAGTAGGAAGAGTCAGTGTTCTTGTACTTAAGTCGGCATTGTGCCTTTTGTATTTAATTCCGATGCAATTTCAGTGTTTCATCGTCAATAAGAAGGTCCAAGGGATACAGTAAACCTGAAGTGAAGCATCGGAATCTACAACTAGTGTCACAGGATTGGTTCAAACATAGACAGTCAGAAGAGTCAGTCTTCTTGTACTTAAGTCGACATTGTGCCTTTCGTATTGAATTCCGATGCAATTTTTGTGTTTCACCGTCTATAAGATGGTCAGAGGGATACACAAAACCTGAAGTGAAGCATCGGAATCTATAACTAGTGTCACAGGAATGGTTCAAACATTGACAGTAAGAAGAGCCAGTCTTCATGTACTTAAATCGGCATTGTGCCTTTTGTATTTAATACCGATGCAATTTCTGTGTTTCATCGTCAATAAGAAGGTCAGAGGGATACAGTAAACCGGAAGTGAAGCATCGAAATCTATAACTAGAGTCACAGGAATGGTTCAAATCATAGTCAGTAAGTAGAGTCAGTCTTCTTGTCCTTAAGTCGGCATTGTGCCTTTTGTATTTAATTCCGATGCAATATCTGTGTTTCATCGTCAATAAAAATGTCCAAGGGATACAGTAAACCTGAAATGAAGCATCGGAATCTATAACTAGTGTCACAGGAATGGTTCAAATCATTGCCAATAAGAAGAGTCGGTCTTCATGTACTTAAGTCGGCATTGTGCCTTTTGTATTTAATTACGATGCAATATCTGTGTTTCATCGTCACAAATGAAATACAAGGAATACAGTAAACCTGAAGTGAAGCATCGGAATCTATAACTAGTGTCACAGGAATGGTTCAAAACATAGACAGTAGGAAGAGTCAGTGTTCTTGTACTTAATTCGGCATTGTGCCTTTCGTATTGAATTCCGATGCAATTTCTGTGTTTCATCGTCTATAAGAAGGTCAGAGGGATACACAAAACCTGAAGTGAAGCATCGGAATCTATAACTAGTGTCACAGGTATGGTTCAAAACATAGTCAGTAAGAAGAGTCTGTCTTCTTGTACTTAATTCGGCATTGTGCCTTTCGTATTGAATTCCGATGCAATTTCTGTGTTTCATCGTCAATAAGAAGGTCAGAGGGATACAGTAAACCGGAAGTGAAGCATCGGAATCTATAACTAGTGTCACAGGAATGGTTCAAAACATAGTCAGTAAGTAGAGTCAGTTTTCTTGTCCTTAAGTCGGCATTGTGCCTTTTGTATTTAATTCCGATGCAATTTTGTGTTTCATCGTCAATAAGAATGTCCAAGGAATACAGTAAACCTGAAGTGAAGCATCGGAATCTATAACTAGTGTCACAGGAATGGTTCAAATCATTGTCAATAAGAAGAGTCGGTCCTCATGTACTTAAGTCGGCATTGTGCCATTTGTATTTAATTCCGATGCAATTTCTGTGTTTCATCGTCAATAAGAAAGTACAAGGGATACAGTAAACCTGTAGTGAAGCATCGAAATCTATAACTAGTGTCACAGGAACGATTCAAAACATAGACAGAAACGAAGAGTCAGTGTTCTTGTACTTAAGTCGGCATTGTGCCTTTTGTATTTAATTCCGATGCAATTTCTGGGTTTCATCGTCAATAAGAAGGTCCAAGGGATACAGTAAACCTGAAGTGAATCATTGGGATCTACAACTAGTGTCACAGGATTGGTTCAAAACATAGACAGTAAGAAGAGTCAGTCTTCTTGTACTTAAGTCCCCATTGTGCCTTTTCTATTTAATACCGATGCAATTTCTGTGTTTCATCGTCAATAAGAAGGTCAGGGGCATACTGTATTCCTAAAGTGAAGCATCGGAATCTATAACTAGTGTCACAGGAATGGTTCAAAACATAGTCAGTAAGAAGAGTCAGTCCTCTTGTACTTAATTGGGCATTGTGCCTTTCGTATTGAATTCCGATGCAATTTCTGTGTTTCATCGTCATTAAGAAGGTCAGAGGGATACAGTAAACCTGAAGTGAAGCATCGGAATCTATAACTAGTGTCACAGGAATGGTTCAAACATAGACAGTAAGAAGAGTCAGTCTTCTTGTACTTAAGTCGGCATTGTGCCTTTTGTATTCAATTCCGATGCAATTTCTGTGTTTCATCGTCAATAAGAAGGTCCAAGGGACACAGTAAACCTGAAGTGAAGCATCGGAATCTATAACTAGTGTCACCGGAATGGTTCAAAACATAGACAGTGAGAAGAGTCAATCTTCTTGTACTTAAGTCGGCATTGTGCATTTTGTATTTCATTCCGATGCAATTTCTGTGATTCATCGTCAATAAGAAAGTCCAAGGGATACAGTAAACCTGAAGTGAAGCATCGGACCCCATAACTAGTGTCACAGAAATGGATCAAAACATAGACAGTAGGAAGAGTCAGTCTTTTTATACTTAAGTCGGCATTGTGCCTTTTGTATTAAATTCCTATGCAATTTCTGTGTTTCATCATCAATATGAAGGTCCAAGGGAAACAGTAAACCTGAAGTGAAGCATCGGAATCTATAACTAGTGTCACTTTAATGGTTCAAAGCATAGACAGTGCGAAGAGTCAGTCTTCATGTACATATGTCGGCATTGTAGCTTTTGTGTTTAATTCCGATGCAATTTCTATGTTACATCGTCAATAAGAAGGTCAGAAGGATACAGTAAACCTGAAGTGAAGCATCGGAATCTATAACTGGTGTCACAGGAATGGTTGAAAACATAGTCAGTAAGAAGAGTCAGTCTTCCTGTCCTTAAGTCGGCATTGTGCCTTTTTTATTTAATTCCGATGCAATTTCTGTGTTTCATTGGCAATAGGGTCAGAGGGATACAGTAAACCTGAAGTGAAGCATCGGAATCTACAACTAGTGTCACAGGATTGGTTCAAACATAGACAGTAAGAAGAGTCAGTCTTCTTGTACTTAAGTCGACATTGTGTCTTTTCTATTTAATACCGATGCAATTTCTGTGTTTCATCGTCAATAAGAAGGTCAGAGGGATACAGTAAACCTGAAGTGAAGCATCGGAATCTATAACTAGTGTCACAGGTATGGTTCAAAACATAGTCAGTAAGAAGAGTCTGTCTTCTTGTACTTAATTCGGCATTGTGCCTTTCGTATTGAATTCCGATGCAATTTCTCTGTTTCATCGTCTATAAGAAGGTCAGAGGGATACACAAAACCTGAAGTGAAGCATCGGAATCTATAACTAGTGTCACAGGAATGGTTCAAACATTGACAGTAAGAAGAGTCAGTCTTCATGTACTTAAATCGGCATTGTGCCTTTTGTATTTAATCCCGATGCAATTTCTGTGTTTCATCGTCAATAAGAAGGTCAGAGGGATACAGTAAACCGGAAGTGAAGCATCGGAATCTATAACTAGTGTCACAGGAATGGTTCAAAAGATAGTCAGTAAGTAGAGTCAGTTTTCTTGTCCTTAAGTCGGCATTGTGCCTTTTGTATTTAATTCCGATGCAATTTTGTGTTTCATCGTCAATAAGAATGTCCAAGGAATACAGTAAACCTGAAGTGAAGCATCGGAATCTATAACTAGTGTCACAGGAATGGTTCAAATCATTGTCAATAAGAAGAGTCGGTCCTCATGTACTTAAGTCGGCATTGTGCCATTTGTATTTAATTCCGATGCAATTTCTGTGTTTCATCGTCAATAAGAAAGTACAAGGGATACAGTAAACCTGTAGTGAAGCATCGGAATCTATAACTAGTGTCACAGGAACGATTCAAAACATAGACAGAAACGAAGAGTTAGTGTTCTTGTACTTAAGTCGGCATTGTGCCTTTTGTATTTAATTCCGATGCAATTTCTGGGTTTCATCGTCAATAAGAAGGTCCAAGGGATACAGTAAACCTGAAGTGAATCATTGGGATCTACAACTAGTGTCACAGGATTGGTTCAAAACATAGACAGTAAGAAGAGTCAGTCTTCTTGTACTTAAGTCCCCATTCTGCATTTTCTATTTAATACCGATGCAAATTCTGTGTTTCATCGTCAATAAGAAGGTCAGAGGCATACTGTAATCCTAAAGTGAAGCATCGGAATCTATAACTAGTGTCACAGGAATGGTTCAAAACATAGTCAGTAAGAAGAGTCAGTCCTCTTGTACTTAATTGGGCATTGTGCCTTTCGTATTGAATTCCGGTGCAATTTCTGTGTTTCATCGTCATTAAGAAGGTCAGAGGGATACAGTAAACCTGAAGTGAAGCATCGGAATCTATAACTAGTGTCACAGGAATGGTTCAAACATAGACAGTAAGAAGAGTCAGTCTTCTTGTACTTAAGTCGGCATTGTGCCTTTTGTATTCAATTCCGATGCAATTTCTGTGTTTCATCGTCAATAAGAAGGTCCAAGGGACACAGTAAACCTGAAGTGAAGCATCGGAATCTATAACAAGTGTCACCGGAATGGTTCAAAACATAGACAGTGAGAAGAGTCAATCTTCTTGTACTTAAGTCGGCATTGTGCATTTTGTATTTCATTCCGATGCAATTTCTGTGATTCATCGTCAATAAGAAAGTCCAAGGGATACAGTAAACCTGAAGTGAAGCATCGGATCCCATAACTAGTGTCACAGAAATGGATCAAAACATAGACAGTAGGAAGAGTCAGTCTTTTTATACTTAAGTCGGCATTGTGCCTTTTGTATTAAATTCCTATGCAATTTCTGTGTTTCATCATCAATATGAAGGTCCAAGGGAAACAGTAAACCTGAAGTGAAGCATCGGAATCTATAACTAGTGTCACTTTAATGGTTCAAAGCATAGACAGTGCGAAGAGTCAGTCTTCATGTACATATGTCGGCATTGTAGCTTTTGTGTTTAATTCCGATGCAATTTCTATGTTACATCGTCAATAAGAAGGTCAGAGGGATACAGTAAACCTGAAGTGAAGCATCGGAATCTATAACTGGTGTCACAGGAATGGTTCAAAACATAGTCAGTAAGAAGAGTCAGTCTTCCTGTCCTTAAGTCGGCATTGTGCCTTTTTTATTTAATTCCGATGCAATTTCTGTGTTTCATTGGCAATAGGGACAGAGGGATACAGTAAACCTGAAGTGAAGCATCGGAATCTATAACTAGTGTCACAGCAATGGTTCAAAACATAGACAGTAGGAAGAGTCAGTCTTCTTGTACTTCAGTCGGCATTGTGCCTTTTGTATTTAATTCCGATGCAATTTCTGTGTTTCATCGTCAATAATAAGGTCAGAAGGATACAGTAAACCTGAAGTGAAGCATCGGAACCAATACTAGTTTCACAGGAATGGTTCAAAACATAGTCAGTAAGAAGAGTCAGTCTTCTTGTACTTAAGTCGGCATTGTGCCTTTTCTATTTAATTCCGATGCAATTTCTGTGTTTCATCGTCAATAAGAAGGTCCAAGTGATACAGTAAAATTGGAGTGAAGCATCGGAATCTGTAACTAGTGTCACAGGATTGGTTCAAAACATAGACAGTAAGAAGAGTCAGTCTTCTTGTACTTAAGTCGACATTGTGCATTTTCTATTTAATACCGATGCAATTTCTGTGTTTCATCGTCAATAAGAAGGTCAGAGGGATACAGTAAACCGGAAGTGAAGCATCGGAATCTATAACTAGTGTCACAGGAATGGTTCAAATCATAGTCAGTAAGTAGAGTCAGTCTTCTTGTCCTTAAGTCGGCATTGTGCCTTTTGTATTTAATTCCGATGCAATATCTGTGTTTCATCGTCAATAAAAATGTCCAAGGGATACAGTAAACCTGAAATGAAGCATCGGAATCTATAACTAGTGTCACAGGAATGGTTCAAATCATTGCCAATAAGAAGAGTCGGTCTTCAAGTACTTAAGTCGGCATTGTGCCTTTTGTATTTAATTCCGATGCAATATCTGTGTTTCATCGTCACAAATGAAATACAAGGAATACAGTAAACCTGAAGTGAAGCATCGGAATCTATAACTAGTGTCACAGGAATGGTTCAAAACATAGACAGTAGGAAGAGTCAGTGTTCTTGTACTTAAGTCGGCATTGTGCCTTTTGTATTTAATTCCGATGCAATTTCAGTGTTTCATCGTCAATAAGAAGGTCCAAGGGATACAGTAAACCTGAAGTGAAGCATCGGAATCTACAACTAGTGTCACAGGATTGGTTCAAACATAGACAGTAAGAAGAGTCAGTCTTCTTGTACTTAAGTCGACATTGTGTCTTTTCTATTTAATACCGATGCAATTTCTGTGTTTCATCGTCAATAAGAAGGTCAGAGGGATACAGTAAACCTGAAGTGAAGCATCGGAATCTATAACTAGTGTCACAGGTATGGTTCAAAACATAGTCAGTAAGAAGAGTCTGTCTTCTTGTACTTAATTCGGCATTGTGCCTTTCGTATTGAATTCCGATGCAATTTCTGTGTTTCATCGTCTATAAGAAGGTCAGAGGGATACACAAAACCTGAAGTGAAGCATCGGAATCTATAACTAGTGTCACAGGAATGGTTCAAACATTGACAGTAAGAAGAGTCAGTCTTCATGTACTTAAATCGGCATTGTGCCTTTTGTTTTTAATCCCGAAGCAATTTCTGTGTTTCATCGTCAATAAGAAGGTCAGAGGGATACAGTAAACCGGAAGTGAAGCATCGGAATCTATAACTAGTGTCACAGGAATGGTTCAAAACATAGTCAGTAAGTAGAGTCAGTTTTCTTGTCCTTAAGTCGGCATTGTGCCTTTTGTATTTAATTCCGATGCAATTTTGTGTTTCATCGTCAATAAGAATGTCCAAGGAATACAGTAAACCTGAAGTGAAGCATCGGAATCTATAACTAGTGTCACAGGAATGGTTCAAATCATTGTCAATAAGAAGAGTCGGTCCTCATGTACTTAAGTCGGCATTGTGCCATTTGTATTTAATTCCGATGCAATTTCTGTGTTTCATCGTCAATAAGAAAGTACAAGGGATACAGTAAACCTGTAGTGAAGCATCGGAATCTATAACTAGTGTCACAGGAACGATTCAAAACATAGACAGAAACGAAGAGTCAGTGTTCTTGTACTTAAGTCGGCATTGTGCCTTTTGTATTTAATTCCGATGCAATTTCTGGGTTTCATCGTCAATAAGAAGGTCCAAGGGATACAGTAAACCTGAACTGAATCATTGGGATCTACAACTAGTGTCACAGGATTGGTTCAAAACATAGGCAGTAAGAAGAGTCAGTCCTCTTGTACTTAATTGGGCATTGTGCCTTTCGTATTGAATTCCGATGCAATGTCTGTGTTTCATCGTCATTAAGAAGGTCAGAGGGATACAGTAAACCTGAAGTGAAGCATCGGAATCTATAACTAGTGTCACAGGAATGGTTCAAACATAGACAGTAAGAAGAGTCAGTCTTCTTGTACTTAAGTCGGCATTGTGCCATTTGTATTCAATTCCGATGCAATTTCTGTGTTTCATCGTCAATAAGAAGGTCCAAGGGACACAGTAAACCTGAAGTGAAGCATCGGAATCTATAACAAGTGTCACCGGAATGGTTCAAAACATAGACAGTGAGAAGAGTCAATCTTCTTGTACTTAAGTCGGCATTGTGCATTTTGTATTTCATTCCGATGCAATTTCTGTGATTCATCGTCAATAAGAAAGTCCAAGGGATACAGTAAACCTGAAGTGAAGCATCGGACTCCATAACTAGTGTCACAGAAATGGATCAAAACATAGACAGTAGGAAGAGTCAGTCTTTTTATACTTAAGTCGGCATTGTGCCTTTTGTATTAAATTCCTATGCAATTTCTGTGTTTCATCATCAATATGAAGGTCCAAGGGAAACAGTAAACCTGAAGTGAAGCATCGGAATCTATAACTAGTGTCACTTTAATGGTTCAAAGCATAGACAGTGCGAAGAGTCAGTCTTCATGTACATATGTCGGCATTGTAGCTTTTGTGTTTAATTCCGATGCAATTTATATGTTACATCGTCAATAAGAAGGTCAGAGGGATACAGTAAACCTGAAGTGAAGCATCAGAATCTATAACTGGTGTCACAGGAATGGTTCAAAACATAGTCAGTAAGAAGAGTCAGTCTTCCTGTCCTTAAGTCGGCATTGTGCCTTTTTTATTTAATTCCGATGCAATTTCTGTGTTTCATTGGCAATAGGGTCAGAGGGATACAGTAAACCTGAAGTGAAGCATCGGAATCTATAACTAGTGTCACAGCAATGGTTCAAAACATAGACAGTAGGAAGAGTCAGTCTTCTTGTACTTCAGTCGGCATTGTGCCTTTTGTATTTAATTCCGATGCAATTTCTGTGTTTCATCGTCAATAATAAGGTCAGAAGGATACAGTAACCTGAAGTGAAGCATCGGAACCAATACTAGTTTCACAGGAATGGTTCAAAACATAGTCAGTAAGAAGAGTCAGTCTTCTTGTACTTAAGTCGGCATTGTGCCTTTTCTATTTAATTCCGATGCAATTTCTGTGTTTCATCGTCAATAAGAAGGTCCAAGTGATACTGTAAAATTGGAGTGAAGCATCGGAATCTGTAACTAGTGTCACAGGATTGGTTCAAAACATAGACAGTAAGAAGAGTCAGTCTTCTTGTACTTAAGTCGACATTGTGCCTTTTCTATTTAATACCGATGCAATTTCTGTGTTTCATCGTCAATAAGAAGGTCAGAGGGATACAGTAAACCTGAAGTGAAGCATCGGAATCTATAACTAGTGTCACAGGAATGGTTCAAAACATAGTCAGTAAGAAGAGTCTGTCTTCTTGTACTTAATTCGGCATTGTGCCTTCGTATAGAATTCCGATGCAATTTCTGTGTTTCACCGTCTATTAGAAGGTCAGAGGGATACACAAAACCTGAAGTGAAGGATCGGAATCTATAACTAGTGTCACAGGAATGGTTCAAACATTGACAGTAAGAAGAGTCAGTCTTCATGTTCTTAAATCGGCATTGTGCCTTTTGTATTTAATCCCGATGCAATTTCTGTGTTTCATCGTCAATAAGAAGGTGAGAGGCATACTGTAAACCTAAAGTGAAGCATCGGAATCTATAACTAGTGTCACAGGAATGGTTAAAACATAGTCTGTAAGAAGAGTCAGTCCTCTTGTACTTAATTGGGCATTGTGCCTTTCGTATTGAATTCCGATGCAATTTCTGTGTTTCACCGTCATTAAGAAGGTCAGAGGGATACAGTAAACCTGAAGTGAAGCATCGGAATCTATAACTAGTGTCACAGGAATGGTTCAAACATAGACAGTAAGAAGAGTCAGTCTTCTTGTACTTAAGGCGGTATTGTGCCTTTGTATTTAATTCCGATGCAATTTCTGTGTTTCATCGTCAATAAGAAGGTCAGAGGGATACAGTAAAAAGGAAGTGAAGCATCGGAACCTATAACTAGTGTCACAGGAATGGTTCAAAACGTAGACAGTAAAAAGAGTCAGTCTTCTTGTACTTAAGTCGGCATTGTGCCTTTTGTATTTAATCCCGATGCAATTTCTGTGTTTCATCGTCAATAAGAAGGTCAGAGGGATACAGTAAACCTGAAGTGAAGCATCGGACTCCATAACTAGTGTCACAGAAATGGATCAAAACATAGACAGTAGGAAAAGTCAGTCTTTTTATACTTAAGTCGGCATTGTGCCTTTTGTATTTAATTACGATGCAATTTCTGTGTTTCATCATCGATAATAAGGTCCAAGGAAAACAGTAAACCTGAAGTGAAGCATCGGAATCTATAACTAGTGTCACAGGAATGGTTCAAACATAGACAGTACGAAGGGTCAGTCTTCACGTACATAAGTCGGCATTGTAGCTTTTGTATTTAATTCCGATGCCATTTCTGTGTTACATCGTCAATGAGAAGGTCAGAGGGATACAGTAAACCTGAAGTGAAGCATCGGAATCTATAACTAGTGTCACAGGAATGGTTCAAACATAGACAGTAAGAAGAGTCAGTCCTCTTGTACTTAAGTCGGCATTGTGCCTTTTTTATTTCATTCCGATGCAATTTCTGTGTTTCATCGGCAATAAGGTCAGAGGGATACAGTAAACCTGAAGTGAAGCATCGGAATCTATAACTAGTGTCACAGCAATGGTTCAAAACATAGACAGTAGGAAGAGTCAGTCTTCCTGTACTTTAGTCGGCATTGTGCATTTTGTATTTAATTCCGATGCAATTTCTGTGTTTCATCGTCAATAATAAGGTCAGAGGGATACAGTAAACTTGAAGTTAAGCATCGGAATCAAATCTAGTTTCACAGGAATGGTTCAAAGCATAGTCAGTAAGAAGAGTCAATCTTCTTGTACTTAAGTCGGCATTGTGCCTTTTCTATTTAATTCCGATGCAATTTCTGTGTTTCATCGTCAATAAGAAGGTCCAAGTGATACAGTAAAATAGGAGTGAAGCATCGGAATCTATAACTAGTGTCACAGGAATGGTTCAAAACATAGACGGTAAGAAGAGTCAGACTTCGAATACTTAAGTCGACATTGTACCTTTTCTATTTAATTCCGAAGCAATTTCTGTGTTTGATCGTCAATAAGAAGGTCTGAGGGATACCATAAACCTGAAGTGAAGCATCGGAATCTATAACTAGTGTCACAGGAATGGTTCAAAACAAAGTCAGTAAGAAGAGTCAGTCATGTTGTCCTTAAGTCGTCATTGTGCTTTCGGATTTAATTCCGATGCTATTTCTGTGTTTCATCGTCAATAAGATGGTCCAAGGGATACAGTATACCTGGAGTGAAGCATCGGAATCTATAAATAGTGTCACAGGAGTGGTTCAAAGCATAGTCAGTAAGAAGAGTCAGTCTTCTGGTCCTTAAGGCGGCATTGTGCCTTTTGTATTTAATTACGATGCAATTGCAGTGTTTCATCGTCAATAAGATGGTTCAAGGGATACAGTAAACCTGAAGTGAAGCATCGGAATCCATAACTAGTGTCACAGGAATTTTTCGAAACATAGACAGTAGGAAGTGTCAGTGTTCTTGTACTTAAGTCGGCATTGTGCCTTTAGTATTTAATTCCGTTGCAATTTCTGTGTGTCATCGTCAATTAGAAGGTCCAAGGGATACAGTAAACCTAAAGTGAAGCATCGGACTCCATAACTAGTGTCACAGAAATGGATCAAAGCATAGACAGTAGGAAGAGTCAGTCTTTTTATACTTAAGTCGGCATTGTGCCTTTTTTATTTAAGTCCGATGCAATTTCTGTGTTTCATCGGCAATATGGTCAGAGGGATACAGTAAGCCTGAAGTGAAGCATCGGAATCTATAACTAGTGTCACAGGAATGGTTCAAACATAGACAGTAGGAACAGTCAGTCTTCTTGTACTTAAGTCGGCATTGTGCCTTTTGTAATTAATTCCGATGCAATTTCTGTGTTTCATCGTCTACAAGAATGTCAGAGGGATTGAGTAAACCTGAAGTGAAGCAACGGAATCCATAACTAGTGTCACGGGAATGTTTCAAATCATTGTCAATAAGAAGAGTCGGTCTTCATGTACTTAAGTCGGCATTGTGCTTTTTGTATTTAATTCCGATGAAATTTCTGTGTTTCATCGTCAATAAGATGGTTCAAGGGATACAGTAAACCTGAAGTGAAGCATCGGAATCCATAACTAGTGTCACAGAAATTTTTCAAAACATAGACAGTAGGAAGAGTCAGTGTTCTTGTACTTAAGTCGGCATTGTGCCTTTTCTATTAAATTCCGATGCAATTTCTGTGTTTCATCGTCAATAAGAAGGTCAGAGGGATACAGTAAACCTGAAGTGAAGCATCGGAATCTATAACTAGTGTCACAGGAATGGTTCAAAACATAGTCAGTAAGAAGAGTCAGTCTTCTTGTACTTAATTCGGCATTTAGCCTTTCGTATTGAATTCCGATGCAATTTATGTGCTTCACCGTCAATAAGAAGGTCAGAGGGATACAGTAAACCTGAAGTGAAGCATCGGAATCTATAACTAGTGTCACAGGAATGGTTCAAACGTAGACAGTAAGAAGAGTCAGTCTTCATGTACGTAAGTCGGCATTGTGCCTTTTGTATATAATTCCGATGCAATTTCTGTGTTTCATCGTCAATATGAAGGTCAGAGGTATACAGTAAACCGGAAGTGAAGCACCGGAATCTATAACTAGTGTCACAGGAATGGTTCAAAACATAGTCAGTAAGAAGAGTCAGTCTTCTTGTCCTTAAGTCGGCATTGTGCCTTTAGTATTTAATTCCGATTCAATTTCTGTGTTTCATCGTCAATAAGAAGGTCCAAGGGATACAGTAAACCTGGAGTGAAGCATCGGAATCTATAATTAGAGTCACAGTAGTGGTTCAAAACATAGACAGTAAGAAGAGTCAGTCATCTTGTACTTATTTCGGGATTGTGCCTTTTGTATTTAGTTCCGATGCAATTTCTGTTTTTCATCGTCAATAAGAAGGTCCAAGGGATACAATAAACCTGGAGAGAAGGATCGAAATCTATAACTAGTGTCACAGGAATGGTTCAAAACAAAGTCAATTAGAAGAGTCAGTCTTCTTGTCCTTAAGTCGGCATTGTGCCATTTACATTTAATTCCGATGCAATTTCTGTGTTTCATCGACAGTTAGAAGGTCCAAGGGATACAGTAAACCTGGAGTGAAGCATCGGAATCTATAACTAGTGTCACAGGATTGGTTCAAAACATAGACAGTAAGAAGAGTCAGTCTTCGTGTACTTAAGTCGGCATTTTGCCTTTTGTATATAATTCCGATGCAATTGCTGTGTTTCATCGTCAATAACAAGGTCCATGGGATACAGTAAATCTGAAGTGAAGCATCGGAATCTATAACTTGTGTCACGGGAATGGTTGAAACCATAGTCAGTAAGAACAGTCAGTCTTCTTGTACTTTACTCGGCATTGTGCCTTTTATATTTAATTCCGATGCAATTTCTGTGATTCATCGTCAATAAGAAGGCCCAAGGGTTACAGAAAACTGGAGGAACCGTCGGACTCTATAACTAGTGTCACAGAAATGGTTCCAAACATAGACAGTAGAAGAGTCAGTCTTCTTGTACTTAAGTCGGCATTGTGCCTTTTGTATTTAATTCCGATGCAATATCTGTGTTTCATCGTCAACAAGAAGGTCCAAGAGAAACAGTATACCTGAAGTGAAGCATCGCAATCTATAACTAGTGTCACAGGAATGGTTCAAAGCATAGTCAGTAAGAAGAGTCAGTCTTCTTGTCATTAAGTCGGCATTGTGCCTTTTGTATTTAATTCCGATCCAATTTCTGTGTTTCATCGGCAATAAGGTCAGAGGGATACAGTAAACCTGAAGTGAAGCTTCAGAATCTATAACTAGTGTCACAGGAATGGTTCAAAACATAGACAGTAGGAAGAATCAGTCTTCTTGTACTTATGTCGGCATTGTGCCTTTTGTAATTAATTCCGATGCAATTTCTGTAATTCATCGACAATAAGAAGGTCAGAGCGATACAGTAAACCAGATGTGAAGCATCAGAATCAATAACTAGTGTCACAGGAATGGTTCAAAACATAGTCAGTAAGAAGATTCAGTCTTCTTGTACTTAAGTCGGCTTTGTGCCTTTTGTATTTAATTCTGATGAAATTTCTGTGTTTCATCGTCAATAAGAAGGTCCAAGGGATACAGTAAACCTGCAGTGAAGCATCGGAATCTATAAGTAGTGTCACAGGGACGGTACAAAGCATAGACAGTAAGATGAGTCAGTATTAATGTACTTAAGTCGGCATTGTGCTTTTTGTATTTATTTCCGATGCAATTTCTGTGTTTCATCGTCAACAAGAAGGTCCAAGGGATACAGTAAACCTCAAGTGAAGCATCGGAATCTATAACTAGTGTCACAGGAATGGTTCAAATCAAAGTCAGTAGTAAGAGTCGGTCTTCATGTACTTAAGTCGGCATTGTGCATTTTAATATGTAATTCCGATGCAATTTCAGTGTTTCATCGTCAATAAGAAGGTAGAAGGGATACAGTAGACCTGAAGTGAAGCATCGGTATCCATAACTAGTGTCACAGGAATGGTTCAAACATAGACAGTAATAAGAGTCAGTCTTCTTTTACTTAAGTCGGCATTGTGCCTTTTCTATTTAATTCCGATGCAATATCTGTGTTTCATCGTCAATAAGAAGGTCCAAGGCATACAGTAAACCTGAAGTGAAGCATCGGAATCTATAACTAGTGTCACAGGAATGGTTCAAAACATAGCCAGTAAGAAGAGTCAGTCTTCTTGTACTTAAGTCGGTATTGTGCCATTTCTATTCAATTCCGATGCAATTTCTGTGTTTTATCGTCTATAAGAAGGTCAGAGGGATACACAAAACCTGAAGTGAAGCATCGGAATCTATAACTAGTGTCACAGGAATGGTTCAAACATTGACAGTAAGAAGAGTCAGTCTTCATGTACTTAAATCGGCATTGTGCCTTTTGTATTTAATCCCGATGCAATTTCTGTGTTTCATCGTCAATAAGAAGGTCAGAGGGATACAGTAAACCGGAAGTGAAGCATCGGAATCTATAAATAGTGTCACAGGAATGGTTCAAAACATAGGCAGTAAGTAGAGTCAGTTTTCTTGTGGTTAAGTCGGCATTGTGCCTTTTGTATTTAATTCCGATGCAATTTTGTGTTTCATCGTCAATAAGAATGTCCAAGGAATACAGTAAACCTGAAGTGAAGCATCGGAATCTATAACTAGTGTCACAGGAATGATTCAAAACATAGACAGAAAGGAAGAGTCAGTGTTCTTGTACTTAAGTCGGCATTGTGCCTTTTGTATTTAATTCCGATGCAATTTCTGGGTTTCATGGTCAATAAGAAGGTCCAAGGGATACAGTAAACCTGAAGTGAATCATTGGGATCTACAACTAGTGTCACAGGATTGGTTCAAAACATAGACAGTAAGAAGAGTCAGTCTTCTTGTACTTAAGTCCCCATTGTGCCTTTTCTATTTAATACCGATGCAATATCTGTGTTTCATCGTCAATAAGAAGGTCAGAGGCATACTGTAAACCTAAAGTGAAGCATCGGAATCTATAACTAGTGTCACAGGAATGGTTCAAAGCATAGTCAGTAAGAAGAGTCAGTCCTCTTGTACTTAATTGGGCATTGTGCCTTTCGTATTGAATTCCGTTGCAATTTCTGTTTTTCATCGTCATTAAGAAGGTCAGAGGGATACAGTAAACCTGAAATGAAACATCGGAATCAATACTAGCTTCACAGGAATGGTTCAAAACATAGTCAGTTAGAAGAGTCAGTCTTCTTGTACTTAAGTCGGCATTGTGCCCTTTTTATTTAATTCCGATGCAATTTCTGTGTTTCATCGTCAATAAGAAGGTCTAAGTGATACAGTAAAATTGGAGTTAAGCATCGGAATCTATAACTAGTATCACAGGATTGGCTCAAAACATAGACAGTAAGAAGAGTCAGTCTTCTTGTACTTAAGTCGACATTGTGCCTTTTCTATTTAATACCGATGCAATTTCTGTGTTTCATCGTCAATAAGAAGGTCAGAGGGATACAGTAAACCTGAAGTGAAGCATCGGAATCTATAACTAGTGTCACAGGAATGGTTCAAAACATAGTCAGTAAGAAGAGTCTGTCTTCTTGTACTTAATTCGGCATTGTGCCTTCGTATAGAATTCCGATGCAATTTCTGTGTTTCACCGTCTATTAGAAGGTCAGAGGGATACACAAAACCTGAAGTGAAGGATCGGAATCTATAACTAGTGTCACAGGAATGGTTCAAACATTGACAGTAAGAAGAGTCAGTCTTCATGTTCTTAAATCGGCATTGTGCCTTTTGTATTTAATCCCGATGCAATTTCTGTGTTTCATCGTCAATAAGAAGGTGAGAGGCATACTGTAAACCTAAAGTGAAGCATCGGAATCTATAACTAGTCTCACAGGAATGGTTAAAACATAGTCTGTAAGAAGAGTCAGTCCTCTTGTACTTAATTGGGCATTGTGCCTTTTGTATTTAATCCCGATGCAATTTCTGTGTTTCATCGTCAATAAGAAGGTCAGAGGGATACAGTAAACCTGAAGTGAAGCATCGGAGTCCATAACTAGTGTCACAGAAATGGATCAAAACATAGACAGTAGGAAGAGTCAGTCTTTTTATACTTAAGTCGGCATTGTGCCTTTTGTATTTAATTCCGATGCAATTTCTGTGTTTCATCATCAATAATATGGTCCAAGGAAAACAGTAAACCTGAAGTGAAGCATCGGAATCTAAAACTAGTGTCACAGGAATGGTTCAAACATAGACAGTACGAAGGGTCAGTCTTCATGTACATAAGTCGGCATTCTAGCTTTTGTATTTAATTCCGATGCAAATTCTGTGTTACATCGTCAATGAGAAGGTCAGAGGGATACAGTAAACCTGAAGTGAAGCAACGGAATTTATAACTAGTGTCACAGGAATGGTTCAAACATAGAGAGTAAGAAGAGTCAGTCCTCTTGTACTTAAGTCGGCATTGTGCCTTTTTTATTTAATTCCGATGCAATTTCTGTGTTTCATCGGCAATAAGGTCAGAGGGATACAGTAAACCTGAAGTGAAGCATCGGAATCTATAACTAGTGTCACAGCAATGGTTCAAAACATAGACAGTAGGAAGAGTCAGTCTTCTTGTACTTCAGTCGGCATTGTGCATTTTGTATTTAATTCCGATGCAATTTCTGTGTTTCATCGTCAATAATAAGGTCAGAGGGATACAGTAAACCTGAAGTTAAGCATCGGAATCAAATCTAGTTTCACAGGAATGGTTCAAAGCATAGTCAGTAAGAAGAGTCAGTCTTCTTGTACTTAAGTCGGCATTGTGCCTTTTCTATTTAATTCCGATGCAATTTCTGTGTTTCATCGTCAATAAGAAGGTCCAAGTGATACAGTAAAATAGGAGTGAAGCATCGGAATCTATAACTAGTGTCACAGGAATGGTTCAAAACATAGACGGTAAGAAGAGTCAGACTTCTTATACTTAAGTCGACATTGTACCTTTTCTATTTAATTCCGAAGCAATTTCTGTGTTTGATCGTCAATAAGATGGTCCAAGGGATACAGTATACCTGGAGTGAAGCATCGGAATCTATAAATAGTGTCACAGGAATGGTTCAAAGCATAGACAGTAAGAAGAGTCAGTCTTCTTGTCCTTAAGGCGGCATTGTGCCTTTTGTATTTAATTACGATGCAATTGCTGTGTTTCATCGTCAATAAGATGGTTCAAGGGATACAGTAAACCTGAAGTGAAGCATCGGAACCCATAACTAGTGTCACAGGAATTTTTCGAAGCATAGACAGTAGGAAGAGTCAGTGTTCTTGTACTTAAGTCGGCATTGTGCCTTTGGTATTTAATTCCGATTCAATTTCTGTGTTTCATCGTCAATAAGAAGGTCCAAGGGATACAGTAAACCGGAAGTGAAGCATCGGAATCTATAATTAGAGTCACAGTAGTGGTTCAAATCATAGACAGTAAGAAGAGTCAGTCATCTTGTACTTATTTCGGGATTGTGCCTTTTGTATTTAGTTCCGATGCAATTTCTGTTTTTCATCGTCAATAAGAAGGTCCAAGGGATACAGTAAACCTGGAGTGATGCATCGGAATCTATAACTAGTGTCACAGGAATGGTTCAAAACATAGACAGTAAGAAAAGTCAGTCTTCGTGTACTCAAGTCGGCATTGTGCCTTTTGTATTTCATTCCGATGCAATTTCTATGATTCATCGTCAATAAGAAGGTCCAAGGGATACAGTAAACCTGAAGTGAAGCATCGGACTCCATAACTAGTGTCACAGAAATGGATCAAAGCATAGACAGTAGGAAGAGTCAGTCCTTTTATACTTAAGTCGGCATTGTGCTTTTTTTATTTAATTCCGATGCAATTTCTGTGTTTCCTCGGCAATAAGGTCAGAGGGATACAGTAAAACTGAAGTGCAGCATCGGAATCTATAACTAGTGTCACTGCAACGGTTCAAAAGATAGACAGTAGGAAGAGTCAGTCTTCTTGTACTTCAGTCGGCGTTGTGCCTTTTGTATTTAATTCCGATGCAATTTCTGTGTTTCATCGTCAATAAGAAGGTCAGAGGGATACAATAAACCTGAAGTGAAGCATCGGAATCTATAACTAGTGTCACAGGAATGGTTCAAAACAAAGTCAGTGAGAAGAGTCAGTCATGTTGTCCTTAAGTCGTCATTGTGCCTTTTGTATTTAATTCCGATGCAATTTCTGTGTTTCATCGTCAATAAGATGGTCCAAGGGATACAGTATACCTGCAGTGAAGCATCGGAATCTATAAATAGTGTCACAGGAATGGTTCAAAGCATAGTCAGTAAGAAGAGTCAGTCTTCTTGTCCTTAAGGCGGCATTGTGCCTTTTGTATTTAATTACGATGCAATTGCTGTGTTTCATCGGCAATAAGGTCAGAGGGATTCAGTAAAGCTGAAGTGAAGCATCAGAATCTATAACTAGTGTCACAGGAATGGTTCAAAACATTGACAGTAGGAAGAGTCAGTCTTCTTGTACTTAAGTCGGCATTTTGCCTTTTGTATTTAATTCCGATGCAATTTCTGTGTTTCATCGTCAATAGGAAGGTCAGAGGGATACAGTAAACCTGAAGTGAAGCATCGGATTCTAAAACTAATGTCACAGGAATGGTTCAAACATAGACAGTAGGAACAGTCAGTCTTCTTGTACTTAAGTCGGCATTGTGCCTTTTGTAATTAATTCCGATGCAATTTCTGTGTTTCATCGTCTACAAGAAGGTCAGAGGGATTGAGTAAACCTGAAGTGAAGCAACGGAATCCATAACTAGTGTCACGGGAATGTTTCAAATCATTGTCAATAAGAAGAGTCGGTCTTCATGTACTTAAGTCGGCATTGTGCCTTTTGTATTTAATTCCGATGAAATTTCTGTGTTTCATCGTCAATAAGATGGTTCAAGGGATACAGTAAACCTGAAGTGAAGCATCGGAATCCATAACTAGTGTCACAGGAATTTTTCGAAACATAGACAGTAGGAAAAGTCAGTGTTCTTGTACTTAAGTCGGCATTGTGCCTTTTCTATTAAATTCCGATGCAATTTCTGTGTTTCATCGTCAAGAAGAATGTCAGAGGGATACAGTAAACCTGAAGTGAAGCATCGGAATCTATAACTAGTGTCACAGGAATGGTTCAAAACATAGTCAGTAAGAAGAGTCAGTCTTCTTGTACTTAATTCGGCATTTAGCCTTTCGTATTGAATTCCGATGCAATTTATGTGCTTCACCGTCAATAAGAAGGTCAGAGGGATACAGTAAACGTGAAGTGAAGCATCGGAATCTATAACTAGTGTCACAGGAATGGTTCAAACGTAGACAGTAAGAAGAGTCAGTCTTCATGTACCTAAGTCGGCATTGTGCCTTTTGTATATAATTCCGATGCAATTTCTGTGTTTCATCGTCAATATGAAGGTCAGAGGTATACAGTAAACCGGAAGTGAAGCATCGGAATCTATAACTAGTGTCGCAGGAATGGTTCAAAACATAGTCAGTAAGAAGAGTCAGTCTTCTTGTCCTTAAGTCGGCATTGTGCCTTTAGTATTTAATTCCGATTCAATTTCTGTGTTTCATCGTCAATAAGAAGGTCCAAGGGATACAGTAAACCTGGAGTGAAGCATCGGAATCTATAATTAGAGTCACAGTAGTGGTTCAAAACATAGACAGTAAGAAGAGTCAGTCATCTTGTACTTATTTCGGGATTGTGCCTTTTGTATTTAGTTCCGATGCAATTTCTGTTTTTCATCGTCAATAAGAAGGTTCAAGGGATACAGTAAACCTGGAGTGAAGCATCGGAATCTATAACTAGTGTCACAGGAATGGTTCGAAACATAGACAGTAAGAAAAGTCAGTCTTCGTGTACTTAAGTCGGCATTTTGCCTTTTGTATTTACTTCCGATGCAATTTCTGTGTTTCATCGTCAATAAGAAATTCCAAGGTTTACAGTAAACCTGAGTGAAGCATCGGAATCTATAACTAGTGTCACAGGAATGGTTCAAAACATAGTCAGTAAGAAGAGTCAGTCTTCTTGTACTTAAGTCGGCATTGTACATTTTCTATTTAATTCTGATGCAATTTCTGTGTTTCATCGTCAATAAGAAGGTCCAAGGGATACAATAAACCTGGAGAGTAGCATCGAAATCTATAACTAGTGTCACAGGAATGGCTCAAAACGTAGACTGTAAGAAGAGTCAGACTTCTTGTACTTAAGTCGACATTGTGCCTTTTGTATTTAATTCCGATGCACTTTCTGTGTTTCATCGTCAACAAGAAGGTCCAGGAGAAACAGTATACCTGAAGTGAAGCATCGCAATCTATAACTAGTGTCACAGGAATGGTTCAAAACATAGTCAGTAAGAAGAGTCAGTCTTCTTGTCCTTAAGTCGGCATTGTGCCTTTTGTATTTAATTCCGATCCAATTTCTGTGTTTCATCGGCAATAAGGTCAGAGGGATACAGTAAACCTGAAGTGAAGCTTCAGAATCTATAACTAGTGTCACAGGAATGGTTGAAAACATAGACAGTAGGAAGAATCAGTCTTCTTGTACTTAAGTCGGCATTGTGCCTTTTGTAATTAATTCCGATGCAATTTCTGTGTTTCATCGACAATAAGAAGGTCAGAGCGATACAGTAAACTTGAAGTGAAGCATCAGAATCCAAAACTAATGTCACAGGAATGGTTCAAAACATAGACAGTAGGAAGAGTCAGCCTTCTTGTACTTAAGTCGGCATTGTGCCTTTTGTATTTAATTCCGATGCAATTTCTGTATTTCATCGTCAATAAGAAAGTCAGAGGGATACAGTAAACCAGATGTGAAGCAGCAGAATCAATAACTAGTGTCACAGGATTGGTTCAAAACATAGTCAGTAAGAAGATTCAGTCTTCTTGTACTTAAGTCGGCTTTGTGCCTTTTGTATTTAATTCTGGTGAAATTTCTGTGTTTCATCGTCAATAAGAAGGTCCAAGGGATACAGTAAACCTGCAGTGAAGCATCGGAATCTATAAGTAGTGTCACAGGGACGGTACAAAACATAGACAGTAAGATGAGTCAGTATTCTTGTACTTAAGTCGGCATTGTGCTTTTTGTATTTATTTCCGATGCAATTTCTGTGTTTCATCGTCAATAAGAAGGTCCAAGGGATACAGTAAACCTCAAGTAAAGCATCGGAATCTATAACTAGTGTCACAGGAATGGTTCAAATCAAAGTCAGTAGTAAGAGTCGGTCTTCATGTACTTAAGTCGGCATTGTGCCTTTTAATATGTAATTCCGATGCAATTTCAGTGTTTCATCGTCAATAAGAAGGTAGAAGGGATACAGTAGACCTGAAGTGAAGCATCGGTATCCATAACTAGTGTCACAGGAATGGTTCAAACATAGACAGTAGGAAGAGTCAGTCTTCTTTTACTTAAGTCGGCATTGTGCCTTTTCTATTAAATTCCGATGCAATATCTGTGTTTCATCGTCAATAAGAAGGTCGAAGGCATACAGTAAACCTGAAGTGAAGCATCGGAATCTATAACTAGTGTCACAGGAATGGTTCAAAACATAGCCAGTAAGAAGAGTCAGTCTTCTTGTACTTAAGTCGGTATTGTGCCTTTTGTATTTAATTCTGATGCAATTTCTGTGATGCATCGTCAATAAGAAGGTCAGAGGGATACAATAAACCTGGAGTGAAGGATCGGAATCTATAACTAGTGTCACTGGAATGGTTTAAAATATACACAGTAAGAAGTGTCAGTCTTCTTGTACTTAAGTCGGCATTGTGCCTTTTGTATTTAATTCCGATGAAATTTCTGTGTTTCATCGTCAATAAGAAGGTCCCAGGGATACAGTAAACCTTAAGTGAAGCATCAGAATCTATAACTAGTGTCACAAGAATGGTTAAAATCATAGACAGTAGGAAGGGTCAGTCTTCTTGTACTTAAGTCGGCATTGTGCCTTTCGTATTTAATTCCGATGCAATTTCTGTGTTTCATCGTCAATAAGATGGTCCAAGGGATACGGCAAAACTGGAGTGAAGCATCGGAATCTATAACTAGTGTCACAGGAATGGTTCAAAACATAGACAGTAAGAGGAGTCAGTCTTCTTGTGCTTAAGTCGTCTTTGTGCCATTTCTATTTAATTCCGATGCAATTTCTGTGTTTCATCGTCAATAAGAAGGTCAGAGGGATACAATAAACCTGAAGTGAAGCATCAGAAACTATAACTAGTGTCACAGGAATGGTTCAAAACAAAGTCAGTAAGAAGAGTCAGTCTTCTTGTCCTTAAGTCGGCATTGTGCCTTTTGTATTTAATTCCGATGAAATTTCTGTGTTTCGTCGTCAATAAGAAGGTCCAAGGGATACAGTAAACCTGCAGTGTATCATCGGAATCTATAAAAAGTGTCACAGGAATGGTTCAAAACATAGACAGTAAGAAAAGTCAGTCTTCGTGTACTTAAGTCGGCATTTAGCTCTTTGTATTTAATTCTGATGCAATTTCTGTGTTTCATCGTCAATAAGAAATTCCAAGGTTTACAGTAAACCTGAGGTGAAGCATCGGAATCTATAACTAGTGTCACAGGAATGGTTCAAAACATAGTCAGTAAGAAGAGTCAGTCTTCTTGTACTTTAGTCGGCATTGTACCTTTTCTATTTAATTCTGATGCAATTTCTGTGTTTCATCGTCAATAACAAGGTCCAAGGGATACAGTAAACCTGGAGTGAAGCATCGGAACCTGTAACTAGTGTCAATGGAATGGTTCAAAACATAGTCAGTAAGAAGAGTCAGTCTTCTTGTACTTAAGTCGGCATTGTGCCTTTTGTATTTAATTTCGATTCAATTTCTGTGTTTCAACGTCAATAAGAAGGTCGGAGGGATACAGTAAACCTGAAGTGAAGCATCGGTATCTATAGCTAGTGTCACAGGAATGGTTCAAATCATAGACAGTAGGAAGAGTCAGTCTTCTTGTACTTAAGTCGGCATTGTGTCTTTTGTATTTAATTCTGATGCAATTTCTGCGTTTCGTCATCAATAAAAAGGTCGGAGGGATACAGTAAACCTGAAGTGAGGCATCGGAATCCAAAACTAGTGTCACAGGAATGGTACAAAACATAGACAGTAGGAAGAGTCAGTCTTCTTGTACGTAAGTCGGCATTGTGCCTTTTGTATTTAATTCCGATGCAATTTCTGTGTTTCATCGTCAAAAAGATGGTCCAAAGTAAACAGTAAAACTAAGGTGAAGCGTCGGAATCTATAACTAGTTTCTCAGGAATGGTTCAAAACATAGTCAGTAAGAGGAGTCAGCCTTCTTGTACTTAAGTCTTCATTGTGCCTTTTCCATTTAATTCCGATGCTAATTCTGTGTTTCATCGTCAATAAGAAGGTCCAAGGGATACAGTAAACCTGGAGAGAAGCATCGGAATCTATAACTAGTGTCACAGGAATGGTTCAAAACGTAGACAGTAAGAAAAGTCAGACTTCTTGTACTTATGTCGACATTGTGCCTTTTCTATTTAATTCCGATGCAATTTCTGTGTTTCATTGTCAATAAGAAGGTCAGAGGGATACAATAAACCTAAAGTGAAGCATCCGAATCTATAACTAGTGTCAGAGGAATGGTTCAAATCAAAGTCAGTAAGAAGAGTCAGTCTTCTTGTCCTTAAGTCGGCATTGTGCCATTTGCATTTAATTCCGATGCAATTTCTGTGTTTCATCGTCAATAAGAAGGTCCAAGGGATACAGTAAACCTCAAGTGAAGCATCGGAATCTATAACTAGTGTCACAGGAATGGTTCAAATCATAGTCAGTAGTAAGAGTCGGTCTTCATGTACTTAAGTCGGCATTGTGCCTTTTAATATGTAATTCCGATGCAATTTCAGTGTTTCATCGTCAATAAGATGGTAGAAGGGATACAGTAGACCTGAAGTGAAGCATCGGTATCCATAACTAGTGTCACAGGAATGGTTCAAACATAGACAGTAGGAAGAGTCAGTCTTCTTTTACTTAAGTCGGCATTGTGCCTTTTCTATTTAATTCCGATGCAATATCTGTGTTTCATCGTCAATAAGAAGGTCCAAGGCATACAGTAAACCTGAAGTGAAGCATCGGAATCTATAACTAGTGTCACAGGAATGGTTCAAAACATAGCCAGTAAGAAGAGTCAGTCTTCTTGTACTTAAGTCGGTATTGAGCCTTTTGTATTTAATTCCGAAGCAATTTCTGTGATGCATCGTCAATATGAAGGTCAGAGGGATACAATAAACCTGGAGTGAAGGATCGGTATCTATAACTAGTGTCACTGGAATGGTTCAAAATATACACAGTAAGAAGAGTCAGTCTTCTTGTACTTAAGTCGGCATTGTGCCTTTTGTATTTAATTCCGATGAAATTTCTGTGTTTCATCGTCAATAAGAAGGTCCCAGGGATACAGTAAACCTTAAGTGAAGCATCAGAATCTATAACTAGTGTCACAAGAATGGTTAAAATCATAGACAGTAGGAATTGTCAGTCTTCTTGTACTTAAGTCGGCATTGTGCTTTTCGTATTTAATTCCGATGCAATTTCTGTGTTTCATCGTCAATAAGATGGTCCAAGGGATACGGCAAACCTGGAGTGAAGCATCGGAATCTATAACTAGTGTCACAGGAATGGTTCAAAACATAGACAGTAAGAGGAGTCAGTCTTCTTGTGCTTAAGTCGTCTTTGTGCCATTTCTATTTAATTCCGATGCAATTTCTGTGTTTCATCGTCAATAAGAAGGTCAGAGGGATACAATAAACCTGAAGTGAAGCATCAGAATCTATAACTAGTGTCACAGGAAAGGTTCAAAACAAAGTCAGTAAGATGAGTCAGTCTTCTTGTCCTTAAGTCGGCATTGTGCCTTTTGTATTTAATTCCGATGAAATTTCTGTGTTTCGTCGTCAATAAGAAGGTCCAAGGGATACAGTAAACCTGCAGTGTATCATCGGAATCTATAACTAGTGTCACAGGAATGGTTCAAAACATAGACAGTAAGAAAAGTCAGTCTTCGCGTACTTAAGTCGGCATTTAGCTTTTTGTATTTACTTCTGATGCAATTTCTGTGTTTCATCGTCAATAAGAAATTCCAAGGTTCACAGTAAACCGGAGGTGAAGCATCGGAATCTATAACTAGTGTCACAGGAATGGTTCAAAACATAGTCAGTAAGAAGAGTCAGTCTTCTTGTACTTTAGTCGGCATTGTACCTTTTCTATTTAATTCTGATGCAATTTCTGTGTTTCATCGTCAATAACAAGGTCCAAGGGATACAGTAAACCTGGTGCGAAGCATCGGAACCTGTAACTAGTGTCAATGGAATGGTTCAAAACATAGTCAGTAAGAAGAGTCAGTCTTCTTGTACTTAAGTCGGCATTGTGCCTTTTGTATTTAATTTCGATGCAATTTCTGTGTTTCAACGTCAATAAGAAGGTCGGAGGGATACAGTAAACCTGAAGTGAAGCATCGGAATCTATAGCTAGTGTCACAGGAATGGTTCAAATCATAGACAGTAGGATGAGTCAGTCTTCTTGTACTTAAGTCGGGATTGTGTCTTTTGTATTTAATTCCGATGCAATTTCTGTGTTTCATCATCAATAAAAAGGTCGGAGGGATACAGTAAACCTGAAGTGAGGCATCGGAATCCAAAACTAGTGTCACAGGAATGGTACAAAACATAGACAGTAGGAAGAGTCAGTCTTCTTGTACGTAAGTCGGCATTGTGCCTTTTGTATTTAATTCCGATGCAATTTCTGTGTTTCATCGTCAAAAAGATGGTCCAAGGTAAACAGTAAAACTAAGGTGAAGAGTCGGAATCTATAACTAGTTTCTCAGGAATGGTTCAAAACATAGTCAGTAAGAGGAGTCAGTCTTCTTGTACTTAAGTCTTCATTGTGCCTTTTCCATTTAATTCCGATGCTAATTCTGTGTTTCATCGTCAATAAGAAGGTCCAAGGGATACAGTAAACCTGGAGAGAAGCATCGGAATCTATAACTAGTGTCACAGGAATGGTTCAAAACGTAGACAGTAAGAAAAGTCAGACTTCTTGTACTTATGTCGACATTGTGCCTTTTCTATTTAATTCCGATGCAATTTCTGTGTTTCATTGTCAATAAGAAGGTCAGAGGGATACAATAAACCTAAAGTGAAGCATCCGAATCTATAACTAGTGTCAGAGGAATGGTTCAAAACAAAGTCAGTAAGAAGAGTCAGTCTTCTTGTCCTTAAGTCGGCATTGTGCAATTTGCATTTAATTCCCATGCAATTTCTGTGTTTCATCGTCAGTAAGAAGGTCAGAGGGATACAGTAAACCTGAAGTGAAGCATCGGATTCTAAAACTAATGTCACAGCAATGGTTCAAAACATAGACAGTAGGAACAGTCAGTCTACTTGTACTTAAGTCGCCATTGTGCCTTTTGTAATTAATTCCGATGCAATTTCTGTGTTTCATCGTCTACAAGAAGGTCAGAGGGATTGAGTAAACCTGAAGTGAAGCAACGGAATCCATAACTAGTGTCACGGGAATGTTTCAAATCATTGTCAATAAGAAGAGTCGGTCTTCATGTACTTAAGTCGGCATTGTGCCTTTTGTATTTAATTCCGATGAAATTTCTGTGTTTTATCGTCAATAAGATGGTTCAAGGGATACAGTAATTCTGAAGTGAAGCATCGGAATGCATAACTAGTGTCACAGGAATTTTTCAAAACATAGACAGTAGGAAGAGTCAGTGTTCTTGTACTTAAGTCGGCATTGTGCCTTTTGTATTTAATTCCGATGCAATTTCTGTGTCTCATCGTCAATAAGAAGGTCCAAGGGATACAGTAAACCTGAAGTGAAGCATCGGAATCTATAACTAGTGTCACAGGAATGGTTCAAAACATAGTCAGTAAGAAGAGTCAGTCTTCTTGTACTTAATTCGGCATTTAGCCTTTCGTATTGAATTCCGATGCAATTTATGTGCTTCTCCGTCAATGAGAAGGTCAGAGGGATACAGTAAACCTGAAGTGAAGCATCGGTATCTATAAGTAGTGTCACAGGAATGGTTCAAACGTAGACAGCAAGAAGAGTCAGTCTTCATGTACCTAAGACGGCATTGTGCCTTTTGTATATAATTCCGATGCAATTTCTGTGTTTCATCGTCAATATGAAGGTCAGAGGTTTACAGTAAACCGGAAGTGAAGCATCGGAATCGATAACTAGTGTCACAGGAATGGTTCAAAACATAGTCAGTAAGAAGAGTCAGTCTTCTTGTCCTTAAGTCGGCATTGTGCCTTTAGTATTTAATTCCGATTCAATTTCTGTGTTTCATCGTCAATAAGAAGGTCCAAGGGATACAGTAAACCTGGTGTGAAGCATCGGAATCTATAATTAGAGTCACAGTAGTGGTTCAAAACATAGACAGTAAGAAAAGTCAGTCTTCGTGTACTTAAGTCGGCATTTAGCCTTTTGTATTTACTTCCGATGCAATTTCTGTGTTTCATCGTCAATAAGAAATTCCAAGGTTTACAGTAAACCTGAGGTGAAGCATCGGAATCTATAACTAGTGTCACAGGAATGGTTCAAAACATAGTCAGTAAGAAGAGTCAGTCTTCTTGTACTTAAGTCGGCATTGTACCTTTTCTATTTAATTCTGATGCAATTTCTGTGTTTCATCGTCAATAAGAAGGTCCAAGGGATACAATTAACCTGGAGAGAAGCATCGAAACCTATAACTGGTGTCACAGGAATGGTTCAAAACGTAGACAGTAAGAAGAGTCAGACTTCTTGTACTTAAGTCGACATTGTGCCTTTTCTATTTAATTCCGATGCAATTTCTGTGTTTCATTGTCAATAAGAAGGTCATAGGGATACAATAAACCTGAAGTGAAGCATCGGAATCTATAACTAGTGTCACAGGAATGGTTCAAAACAAAGTCAATAAGAAGAGTCAGTCTTCTTGTCCTTAAGTCGGCACTGTGCCATTTGCATTTAATTCCGATGCAATTTCTGTGTTTCATCGTCAGTAAGAAGGTCCAAGGGATGCAGTAAACCTGGAGTGAGGCATCGGAATCTATAACTTGTGTCACAGGATTGGTTCAAATCATAGACAGTAAGAAGAGTCAGTCTTCGTGTACTTAAGTCGGCATTTTGCCTTTTGTATTTAATTCCGATGCAATTTCTGTGATTCATCGACAATAAGTAGGCCGAAGGGTTACAGAAAACTGGAGTGAAGCATCGGACTCTATAACTAGTGTCACAGAAATGGTTCAAAACATAGACAGTAGAAGAGTCAGTCTTCTTGTACTTAAGTCGGCATTGTGCCTGTTGGATTTAATTCCGATGCAAAATCTGTGTTTCATCGTCAATAAGAAGGTCCAAGAGAAACAGTATACCTGAAGTGAAGCATCGGAATCTATAACTAGTGTCACAGGAATGGTTCAAAACATAGTCAGTAAGAAGAGTCAGTCTCCTTGTCCTTAAGTCGGCATTGCGCCTTTTGTATTTAATTCCGATCCAATTTCTGTGTTTCATCGGCAGTAAGATCAGAGGGATACAGTAAACCTGAAGTGAAGCTTCGGAATCTATAACTAGTGTCACAGGAAAGGTTCAAAACATAGACAGTAGGAAGAATCAGTCTTCTTGTACTTAAGTCGGCATTGTGCCTTTTGTAATTAATTCCGATGCAATTTCTGTGTTTCATCGACAACAAGAAGGTCAGAGCGATACAGTAAACTTGAAGTGAAGCATCGGAATCCAAAACTAATGTCACAGGAATGGTTCAAAACATAGACAGTAGGAAGAGTCAGTCTTCTTGTACTTAAGTCGGCATTGTGCATTTTGTATTTAATTCCGATGCAATTTCTGTGTTTCATCGTCAATAAGAAAGTCAGAGGGATACAGTAAACCAGATGTGAAGCATCTGAATCAATAACTAGTGTCACTGGAATGGTTCAAAACATAGTCAGTAAGAAGATTCAGTCTTCTTGTACTTAAGTCGGCATTGTGCCTTTTGTATGTAATTCTGATGCAATTTCTGTGTTTCATCGTCAATAAGAAGGTCCAAGGGATATAGTAAACCTCAAGTGAAGCATCGGAATCTATAACAAGTGTCACAGGAATGGTTCAAATCATAGTCAGTAGTGAGAGTCGGTCTTCATGTACTTAAGTTGGCATTGCGCCTTTTAATATGTAATTCCGATGCAATTTCAGTGTTTCATCGTCAATAAGAAAGTAGAAGTGATACAGTAGACCTGAAGTGAAGCATCAGAATCTATAACTAGTGTCACAGGAATGGTTCATACATAGACAGTAGGAAGAGTCAGTCTTCTTGTACTTAAGTCGTCATTGTGACTTTTCTATTTAATTCCGATGCAATTTCTGTGTTTCATCGTCAATAAAAAGGTCCAAGGCATACAGTAAATCTGAAGTGAAGCATCGGAATCTATAACCAGTGTCACAGGAATGGTTCAAAACATAGCCAGTAAGAAGAGTCAGTCTTCTTGTACTTAAGTCGTCATTGTGCCTTTTCTATTTAATTCCGATGCAATTTGTGTGTTTCATCGTCAGTAAGAAGGTCCAAGGGATACAGTAAACCTGGAGTGATGCATCGGAATCTATAACTGGTGTCACAGGAATGGTTCAAAACATAGACAGTAAGAGGAGTCAGTCTTCTTGTACTTTAGTCGACATTGTGCCATTTCTATTTAATTCCGATGCAATTTCCGTGTTTCATCGTCAATAGGAAGGTCCAAGGGATACAGTAAACCTGAGGTGAAGCATCGGATTCTATAGCTAGTGTCACAGGAATGGTTCAAACATAGGCAGTAAGAAGAGTCAGTCTTCTTGCCCTTAAGTCGGCATAGTGCCTTTTATATTTAATTCCGATGCAATTTCTGTGTTTCATCGTCAATAAGAAAGTCCAAGGGATACAGTAAACCTGGAGTGTAGCAACGGAATCTATAACTAGTGTCACAGGAATGGTTCAAAACATAGACAGTAAGAAGAGTCAGTCTTCTTGTACTTAAGTCGGCATTGTGCCTTTTGTATTTAATTCCGATGAAATTTCTGTGTTTCATCGTCAATAAGAAGGTCCCAGGGATACAGTAAACCTTAAGTGAAGCATCAGAATCTATAACTAGTGTCACAAGAATGGTTAAAATCATAGACAGTAGGAATTGTCAGTCTTCTTGTACTTAAGTCGGCATTGTGCTTTTCGTATTTAATTCCGATGCAATTTCTGTGTTTCATCGTCAATAAGATGGTCCAAGGGATACGGCAAACCTGGAGTGAAGCATCGGTATCTATAACTAGAGTCACAGGAATGGTTCAAAACATAGACAGTAAGAGGAGTCAGTCTTCTTGTGCTTAAGTCGTCTTTGTGCCATTTCTATTTAATTCCGATGCAATTTCTGTGTTTCATCGTCAATAAGAAGGTCAGAGGGATACAATAAACCTGAAGTGAAGCATCAGAATCTATAACTAGTGTCACAGGAATGGTTCAAAACAAAGTCAGTAAGAAGAGTCAGTCTTCTTGTCCTTAAGTCGGCATTGTGCCTTTTGTATTTAATTCCGATGAAATTTCTGTGTTTCGTCGTCAATAAGAAGGTCCAAGGGATACAGTAAACCTGCAGTGTATCATCGGAATCTATAACTAGTGTCACAGGAATTTGTTCAAAACATAGACAGTAAGAAAAGTCAGTCTTCGTGTACTTAAGTCGGCATTTAGCTTTTTGTATTTACTTCTGATGCAATTTCTGTGTTTCATCGTCAATAAGAAATTCCAAGGTTTACAGTAAACCTGAGGTGAAGCATCGGAATCTATAACTAGTGTCACAGGAATGGTTCAAAACATAGTCAGTAAGAAGAGTCAGTCTTCTTGTACTTTAGTCGGCATTGTACCTTTTCTATTTAATTCTGATGCAATTTCTGTGTTTCATCGTCAATAACAAGGTCCAAGGGATACAGTAAACCTGGTGCGAAGCATCGGAACCTGTAACTAGTGTCAATGGAATGGTTCAAAACATAGTCAGTAAGAAGAGTCAGTCTTCTTGTAATTAAGTCGGCATTGTGCCTTTTGTATTTAATTTTGATGCAATTTCTGTGTTTCAACGTCAATAAGAAGGTCGGAGGGATACAGTAAACCTGAAGTGAAGCATCGGAATCTATAGCTAGTGTCACAGGAATGGTTCAAATCATAGACAGTAGGAAGAGTCAGTCTTCTTGTACTTAAGTCGGCATTGTGTCTTTTGTATTTAATTCCGATGCAATTTCTGTGTTTCGTCATCAATAAAAAGGTCGGAGGGATACAGTAAACCTGAAGTGAGGCATCGGAATCCAAAACTAGTGTCACAGGAATGGTACAAAACATAGACAGTAGGAAGAGCCAGTCTTCTTGTACGTAAGTCGGCATTGTGCCTTTTGTATTTAATTCCGATGCAATTTCTGTGTTTCATCGTCAAAAAGATGGTCCAAGGTAAACGGTAAAAGTAAGGTGAAGCGTCGGAATCTATAACTAGTTTCTCAGGAATGGTTCAAAACATAGTCAGTAAGAGGAGTCAGTCTTCTTGTACTTAAGTCTTCATTGTGCCTTTTCCATTTAATTCCGATGCTAATTCTGTGTTTCATCGTCAATAAGAAGGTCCAAGGGATACAGTAAACCTGGAGAGAAGCATCGGAATCTATAACTAGTGTCACAGGAATGGTTCAAAACGTAGACAGTAAGAAAAGTCAGACTTCTTGTACTTATGTCGACATTGTGCCTTTTCTATTTAATTCCGATGCAATTTCTGTGTTTCATTGTCAATAAGAAGGTCAGAGGGATACAATAAACCTAAAGTGAAGCATCCGAATCTATAACTAGTGTCAGAGGAATGTTTCAAAACAAAGTCAGTAAGAAGAGTCAGTCTTCTTGTCCTTAAGTCGGCATTGTGCCATTTGCATTTAATTCCGATGCAATTTCTGTGTTTCATCGTCAGTAAGAAGGTCAGAGGGATACAGTAAACCTGAAGTGAGGCATCGGATTCTAAAACTAATGTCACAGCAATGGTTCAAAACATAGACAGTAGGAACAGTCAGTCTACTTGTACTTAAGTCGCCATTGTGAATTTTGTAATTAATTCCGATGCAATTTCTGTGTTTCATCGTCTACAAGAAGGTCAGAGGGATTGAGTAAACCTGAAGTGAAGCAACGGAATCCATAACTAGTGTCACGGGAATGTTTCAAATCATTGTCAATAAGAAGAGTCGGTCTTCATGTACTTAAGTCGGCATTGTGCCTTTTGTATTTAATTCCGATGAAATTTCTGTGTTTAATCGTCAATAAGATGGTTCAAGGGATACAGTAATTCTGAAGTGAAGCATCGGAATGCATAACTAGTGTCACAGGAATTTTTCAAAACATAGACAGTAGGAAGAGTCAGTGTTCTTGTACTTAAGTCGGCATTGTGCCTTTTGTATTTAATTCCGATGCAATTTCTGTGTCTCATCGTCAATAAGAAGGTCCAAGGGATACAGTAAACCAGAAGTGAAGCATCGGAATCTACAATTAGTGTCACAGGATTGGTTCAAGACATAGACAGTAAGAAGAGTCAGTCTTCTTGTACTTAAGTCGGCATTGTGCCTTTTCTATTTAATTCCGATGCAATTTCTGTGTTTCATCGTCAATACGAAGGTCAGAGGGATACAGTAAACCTGAAGTGAAGCATCGGGATCTATAACTAGTGTCACAGGAATGGTTCAAAACATAGTCAGTAAGAAGAGTCAGTCTTCTTGTACTTAATTCGGCATTTAGCCTTTCGTATTGAATTCCGATGCAATTTATGTGCTTCACCGTCAATGAGAAGGTCAGAGGGATACAGTAAACCTGAAGTGAAGCATCGGTATCTATAAGTAGTGTCACAGGAATGGTTCAAACGTAGACAGCAAGAAGAGTCAGTCTTCATGTACCTAAGACGGCATTGTGCCTTTTGTATATAATTCCGATGCAATTTCTGTGTTTCATCGTCAATAAGAAGGTCCAAGGGATACAGTAAACCTGGAGTGAAGCATCGGAATCTATAATTAGAGTCACAGTAGTGGTTCAAAACATAGACAGTAAGAAGAGTCAGTCTTCGTGTACTTAAGTCGGCATTTAGCCTTTTGTATTTACTTCCGATGCAATTTCTGTGTTTCATCGTCAATAAGAAATTCCAAGGTTTACAGTAAACCTGAGGTGAAGCATCGGAATCTATAACTAGTGTCACAGGAATGGTTCAAAACATAGTCAGTAAGAAGAGTCAGTCTTCTTGTACTTAAGTCGGCATTGTACCTTTTCTATTTAATTCTGATGCAATTTCTGTGTTTCATCGTCAATAAGAAGGTCCAAGGGATACTATAAACCTGGAGAGAAGCATCGAAACCTATAACTGGTGTCACAGGAATGGTTCAAAACGTAGACAGTAAGAAGAGTCAGACTTCTTGTACTTAAGTCGACATTGTGCCTTTTCTATTTAATTCCGATGCAATTTCTGTGTTTCATTGTCAATAAGAAGGTCAGAGGGATACAATAAACCTGAAGTGAAGCATCGGAATCTATAACTAGTGTCACAGGAATGGTTCAAAACAAAGTCAATAAGAAGAGTCAGTCTTCTTGTCCTTAAGTCGGCACTGTGCCATTTGCATTTAATTCCGATGCAATTTCTGTGTTTCATCGTCAGTAAGAAGGTCCAAGGGATGCAGTAAACCTGGAGTGAGGCATCGGAATCTATAACTTGTGTCACAGGATTGGTTCAAAACATAGACAGTAAGAAGAGTCAGTCTTCGTGTACTTAAGTCGGCATTTTGCCTTTTGTATTTAATTCCGATGCAATTGCTGTGTTTCATCGTCAATAACAAGGTCCATGGGATACAGTAAACCTGAAGTGAAGCATCGGAATCTATAACTAGTGTCACAGGAATGGTTCAAATCATAGTCAGTAAGAAGAGTCAGTCTTCTTGTACTCTACTCGGCATTGTGCCTTTTATATTTAATTCCGATGCAATTTCTGTGATTCATCGACAATAAGTAGGCCGAAGGGTTACAGAAAACTGGAGTGAAGCATCGGACTCTATAACTAGTGTCACAGAAATGGTTCAAAACATAGACAGTAGAAGAGTCAGTCTTCTTGTACTTAAGTCGGCATTGTGCCTGTTGGATTTAATTCCGATGCAAAATCTGTGTTTCATCGTCAATAAGAAGGTCCAAGAGAAACAGTATACCTGAAGTGAAGCATCGGAATCTATAACTAGTGTCACAGGAATGGTTCAAAACATAGTCAGTAAGAAGAGTCAGTCTTCTTGTCCTTAAGTCGGCATTGCGCCTTTTGTATTTAATTCCGATCCAATTTCTGTGTTTCATCGGCAATAAGATCACAGGGATACAGTAAACCTGAAGTGAAGCTTCGGAATCTATAACTAGTGTCACAGGAATGGTTCAAAACATAGACAGTAGGAAGAATCAGTCTTCTTGTACTTAAGTCGGCATTGTGCCTTTTGTAATTAATTCCGATGCAATTTCTGTGTTTCATCGACAACAAGAAGGTCAGAGCGATACAGTAAACTTGAAGTGAAGCATCGGAATCCAAAACTAATGTCACAGGAATGGTTCAAAACATAGACAGTAGGAAGAGTCAGTCTTCTTGTGCTTAAGTCGGCATTGTGCATTTTGTATTTAATTCCGATGCAATTTCTGTGTTTCATCGTCAATAAGAAAGTCAGAGGGATACAGTAAACCAGATGTGAAGCATCAGAATCAGTAACTAGTGTCACAGGAATGGTTCAAAACATAGTCAGTAAGAAGATTCAGTCTTCTTGTACTTAAGTCGGCATTGTGCCTTTTGTATTTAATTCTGACGCAATTTCTGTGTTTCATCGTCAATAAGAAGGTCCAAGGGATATAGTAAACCTCAAGTGAAGCATCGGAATCTATAACTAGTGTCACAGGAATGGTTCAAATCATAGTCAGTAGTGAGAGTCGGTCTTCATGTACTTAAGTTGGCATTGCGCCTTTTAATATGTAATTCCGATGCAATTTCAGTGTTTCATCGTCAATAAGCAAGTAGAAGTGATACAGTAGACCTGAAGTGAAGCATCGGAATCTATAACTAGTGTCACAGGAATGGTTCATACATAGACAGTAGGAAGAGTCAGTCTTCTTGTACTTAAGTCGTCATTGTGACTTTTCTATTTAATTCCGATGCAATTTCTGTGTTTCATCGTCAATAAAAAGGTCCAAGGCATACAGTAAACCTGAAGTGAAGCATCGGAATCTATAACCAGTGTCACAGGAATGGTTCAAAACATAGCCAGTAAGAAGAGTCAGTCTTCTTGTACTTAAGTCGTCATTGTGCCTTTTCTATTTAATTCCGATGCAATTTGTGTGTTTCATCGTCAGTAAGAAGGTCCAAGGGATACAGTAAACCTGGAGTGATGCTTCGGAATCTATAACTAGTGACACAGGAATGGTTCAAAACATAGACAGTAAGAGGAGTCAGTCTTCTTGTACTTAAGTCGACATTGTGCCATTTCTATTTAATTCCGATGCAATTTCCGTGTTTCATCGTCAATAGGAAGGTCCAAGGGATACAGTAAACCTGAGGTGAAGCATCGGATTCTATAGCTAGTGTCACAGGAATGGTTCAAACATAGGCAGTAAGAAGAGTCAGTCTTCTTGCCCTTAAGGCGGCATAGTGCCTTTTATATTTAATTCCGATGCAATTTCTGTGTTTCATCGTCAATAAGAAGGTCCAAGGGATACAGTAAACCTGGCGTGTAGCATCGGAATCTATAACTAGTGTCACAGGAATGGTTCAAAACATAGACAGTAAGAAGAGTCAGTCTTCTTGTACTTAAGTCGGCATTGTGCCTTTTCTATTTAATTCCGATGCAATTTGTGTGTTTCATCGTCAATAAGAACGTCCAAGGGATACAGTAAACCTGGAGTGATGCATCGGAATCTATAACTAGTGTCACAGGAATGGTTCAAAACATAGACAGTAAGAAGAGTCAGTCTTCTTGTACTTAAGTCGACATTCTGCCATTTCTATTTAATTCCGATACAATTTCCGTGTTTCATCGTCAATAAGATGGTCCAAGGGATACAGTAAACCTGAGGTGAAGCATCGGAATCTATAGCTAGTGTCACAGGAATGGTTAAAACATAGGCAGTAAGAAGAGTCAGTCTTCTTGCACTTAAGTCGGCATAGTGCCTTTTGTATTTAATTACGATGCAATTTCTGTGTTTCATCGTCAATAAGAAGGTCCAAGGGATACAGTAAACCTGGAGTGTAGCATCGGAATGTATAACTAGTGTCACAGGAATGGTTCAAAACATAGACCGTAAGAAGAGTCAATCTTCGTATACTTAAGTCGGCATTTTGCATTTTGTATTTAATTCCGATGCAATTTCGGTGTTTCATCGTCAATAAGAAGTTCCAAGGGATACAGTAAACCTGAAATGAAGCATCGGAATCTATAACTAGTGTCACAGGAATGGTTCAAAACATAGTCAGTAAGAAGAGTCAGTCTTCTTGTACTTAAGTCGGTATTGTACGTTTTCTAATTAATTCCGATGCAATTTCCGTGTTTCATCGTCAATAAGAAGGTCCAAGGGAAACAGTAAACCTGAGGTGAAGCATCGGAATCTATAGCTAGTGTCACAGGAATGGTTCAAAACATAGGCAGTAAGAAGAGTCAGTCTTTTTGCACTTAAGTCGGCATAGTGCCTTTTGTATTATATTCCGATGCAAGTTCTGTGTCTCATCGTCAATAACAAGGTCCAAGGGATACAGTAAACCTGGAGTGAAGCATCGGAATCTATAACTAGTGTCACAGGAATCGTTCAAAACGTAGACAGTAAGAAGAGTCAGACTTCTTGTACTTAAGTCGACATTGTGCCTTTTCTATTTAATTCCGATGCAATTTCTGTGTTTCATTGTCAATAAGAAGGTCAGAGGGATACAATAAACCTGAAGTGAAGCATCGGAATCTATAACTAGTGTCACAGGAATGGTTCAAACATAGACAGTAAGAAGAGTCAGTCTTATTGTACTTAAGTCGGCATTGTGCCTTTTTTATTTAATTCCGATGCAATTTCTGCGTTTCATCAGCAATAAGGTCAGAGGGATACAGTAAACCTGAAGTGAAGCATCGGAATCTATAACTAGTGTCACAGCAATGGTTCAAAACATAGACAGTAGGAAGAGTCAGTATTCTTGTACTTCAGTCGGCATTGTGCCTTTTGTATTTAATTCCGATGCAATTTCTGTGTTTCTACGTCAATAATAAGGTCAGAGGGATACAGTAAACCTGAAGTAAAGCATCGTAATCAAAACTAGTTTCACAGGAATGGTTCAAAGCATAGTCAGTAAGAAGAGTCAGTCTTCTTGTACTTAAGTCGGCATTGTGCCTTTTCTATATAATTCCGATGCAATTTCTGTGTTTCATCGTCAATAAGAAGGTCCAAGTGATACAGAAAAATTGGAGTGAAGCATCGGAATCTATAACTAGTGTCACAGGAATGGTTCAAAACATAGACGGTATGAAGAGTCAGACTTCTTATACTTAAGTCGACATTGTGCCCTTTCTACTTAATTCCGAAGCTATTTCTGTGTTTGATCATCAACAAGAAGGTCAGAGGGATACAATAAACCTGAAGTGAAGCATCGGAATCTATAACTAGTGTCACAGGAATGGTTCAAAGCATTGACAGTAGGAAGAGTCAGTCTTCTTGTACTTAAGTCGGCATTTTGCCTTTTGTATTTAATTCCGATGCAATTTCTGTGTTTCATCGTCAATAAGAAGGTCAGAGGGATACAGTAAACCTGAAGTGAAGCATCGGATTCAAAAACTAATGTCACAGCAATGGTTCAAAGATAGACAGTAGGAACAGTCAGTCTTCTTGTACTTAAGTCGGCATTGTGCCTTTTGTAATTAATTCCGATGCAATTTCTGTGTTTCATCGTCTATAAGAAGGTCAGAGGGATTGAGTAAACCTGAAGTGAAGCAACGGAATCCATAACTAGTGTCACGGGAATGTTTCAAATCATTGTCAATAAGAAGAGTCGGTCTTCATGTACTTAAGTCGGCATTGTGCCTTTTGTATCTCATTCCGATGAAATTTCTGTGTTTCATCGTCAATAAGATGGTTCAAGGGATACAGTAAACCTGAAGTGAAGCATCGGAATCCATAACTAGTGTCACAGGAATTTTTCGAAACGTAGACAGTAGGAAGAGTCAGTGTTCTTGTACTTAAGTCGGCATTGTGCCTTTTCTATTAAATTCCGATGCAATTTCTGTGTTTCATCGTCAATAAGAAGGTCCAAGTGATACAGTAAAATTGGAGTGAAGCATCGGAATCTATAACTAGTGTCACAGGAATGGTTCAAAACATAGACGGTAAGAAGAGTCAGACTTCTTATACTTAAGTCGACATTGTGCCTTTTCTATTTAATTCCGAAGCTATTTCTGTGTTTGATCGTGAACAAGAAGGTCAGAGGGATACAATAAACCTGAAGTGAAGCATCGGAATCTATAACTAGTGTCACAGGAATGGTTCAAAACAAAGTCAGTGAGAAGAGTCAGTCATGTTGTCCTTAAGTCGTCATTGTGCCTTTTGTATTTAATTCCGATGCAATTTCTGTGTTTCATCGTCAATAAGATGGTCTAAGTGATACAGTATACCTGGAGTGAAGCATCGGAATCTATAAATAGTGTCACAGGAATGGTTCAAAGCATAGTCAGTAAGAAGAGTCAGTCTTCTTGTCCTTAAGGCGGCATTGTGCCTTTTGTATTTAATTACGATGCAATTTCTGTGTTTCATCGGCATAAGGTCAGAGGGATACAGTAAACCCGAAGTGAAGCATCGGAATCTATAACTAGTGTCACAGGAATGGTTCAAAACATTGACAGTAGGAAGAGTCAGTCTTCTTGTACTTAAGTCGGCATTTTGCCTTTTGTATTTAATTCCGATGCAATTTCTGTGTTTCATCGTCAATAAAAAGGTCAGAGGGATACAGTAAACCTGATGTGAAGCATCGGATTCTAAAACTAATGTCACAGGAATGGTTCAAACATAGACAGTAGGAACAGTCAGTCTTCTTGTACTTAAGTCGGCATTGTGCCTTTTGTAATTAATTCCGATGCAATTTCTGTGTTTCATCGTCTACAAGAAGGTCAGAGGGATTGAGTAAACCTGAAGTGAAGCAACGGAATCCATAACTAGTGTCACGGGGATGTTTCAAATCATTGTCAATAAGAAGAGTCGGTCTTCATGTACTTAAGTCGGCAGTGTGCCTTTTGTATTTAATTCCGATGAAATTTCTGTGTTTCATCGTCAATAAGATGGTTCAAGGGATACAGTAAACCTGAAGTGAAGCATCGGAATCCATAACTAGTGTCACAGGAATTTTTCGAAACGTAGACAGTAGGAAGAGTCAGTGTTCTTGTACTTAAGTCGGCATTGTGCCTTTTCTATTAAATTCCGATGCAATTTCTGTGCTTCATCGTCAATAAGAAGGTCAGAGGGATACAGTAAACCTGAAGTGAAGCATCTGAATCTATAACTAGTGTCACAGGAATGGTTCAAAACATAGACAGTAAGAAGAGTCAGTCATCTTGTATTTATTTCGGGATTGTGCCTTTTGTATTTCGTTCCGATGCAATTTCTGTGTTTCATCGTCAATAAGAAATTCCAAGGTTTACAGTAAACCTGAGGTGAAGCATCGGAATCTATAACTAGTGTCACAGGAATGGTTCAAAACATAGTCAGTAAGAAGAGTCAGTCTTCTTGTACTTAAGTCGGCATTGTACCTTTTCTATTTAATTCTGATGCAATTTCTGTGTTTCATCGTCAATAAGAAGGTCCAAGGGATACAATAAACCTGGAGAGAAGCATCGAAATCTATAACTAGTGTCACAGGAATGCTTCAAAACGTAGACAGTAAGAAGCGTCAGACTTCTTGTACTTAAGTCGACATTGTGCCTTTTCTATTTAATGCCGATGCAATTTCTGTGTTTCATTGTCAATAAGAAGGTCAGGGGGATACAATAAACCTGAAGCTAAGCAACGGAATCTATAACTAGTGTCACAGGAATGGTTCAAAACAAAGTCAGTTAGAAGAGTCAGTCTTCTTGTCCTTAAGTCGGCATTGTGCCATTTACATTTAATTCCGATGCAACTACTTTGTTTCACCGACAGTAAGAAGGTCCAAGGGATACAGTAAACCTGGAGTGAAGCATCGGAATCTATAACTAGTGTCACAGGATTGGTTCAAAACATAGACAGTAAGAAGAGTCAGTCTTCGTGTACTTTAGTCGGCATTTTGCCTTTTGTATATAATTCCGATGCAATTGCTGTGTTTCATCGTCAATAACAAGGTCCATGGGATACAGTAAATTTGAAGTGAAGCATCGGAATCTATAACTAGTGTCACGGGAATGGTTCAAAACATAGTCAGTAAGAACAGTCAGTGATCTTGTACTTTACTCGGCATTGTGCCTTTTATATTTAATTCCGATGCAATTTCTGTGACTCATCGTCAATAAGAAGGCCCAAGGGTTACAGAAAACTGGAGTGAACCGTCGGACTCTATAACTAGTGTCACAGATATGGTTCAAAACATAGACAGTAGAAGAGTCAGTCTTCTTGTACTTAAGTCGGCATTGTGCCTTTTGTATTTAATTCCGATGCAATTTCTGTGTTTCATCGTCAACAAGAAGGTCCAAGAGAAACAGTATACCTAAAGTGAAGCATCGGAATCTATAACTAGTGTCACAGGAATGGTTCAAACATAGTCAGTAAGAAGAGTCAGTCTTCTTGTCCTTAAGTCGGCATTGTGCCTTTTGTATTTAATTCCGATGCAATTTCAGTGTTTCATCGTCAATAACAAGGTAGAAGGGATACAGTAGACCTGCAGTGAAGCATCGGAATCTATAAGTAGTGTCACTGGGACGGTACAAAGCGTAGACAGTAAGATGAGTCAGTATTCTTGTACTTAAGTCGGCATTGTGCTTTTTGTATTTATTTCCGATGCAATTTCTGTGTTTCATCGTCAATTAGAAGGTCCAAGGGATACAGTAAAACTCAAGTGAAGCATCGGAATCTATAACTAGTGTCACAGGAATGGTTCAAATCATAGTCAGTAGTAAGAGTCGGTCTTCATGTACTTAAGTCGGCATTGTGCCTTTTAATATGTAATTCCGATGCAATTTCAGTGTTTCATCGTCAATAAGAAGGTAGAAGGGATACAGTAGACCTGAAGTGAAGCATCGGAATCCATAACTAGTGTCACAGGAATGGTTCAAACATAGACAGTAGGAAGAGTCAGTCTTCTTTTACTTAAGTCGGCATTGTGCCTTTTCTATTTAATTCCGATGCAATTTCTGTGTTTCATCGACAATAAGAAGGTCCAAGGCATACAGTAAACCTGAAGTGAAGCATCGGAATCTATAACTAGTGTCACAGGAATGGTTCAAAACATAGACAGTAAGAGGAGTCAGTCTTCTTGTGCTTAAGTCGTCTTTGTGCCACTTCTATTTAATTCCGATGCAATTTCTGTGTTTCATCGTCAATAAGAAGGACAGAGGGATACAATAAGCCTGAAGTGAAGCATCAGAATCTATAACTATTGTCACAGGAATGGTTCAAAGCAAAGTCAGTAAAAAGAGTCAGTCTTCTTGTCCTTAAGTCGGCATTGTGCCTTTTGTATTTAATTCCGATGAAATTTCTGTGTTTCGTCGTCAATAAGAAGGTCCAAGGGATACAGTAAACCTGCAGTGTATCATCGGAATCTATAACTAGTGTCACAGGAATGGTTCAAAACATAGACAGTAAGAAAAGTCAGTCTTCGTGTACTTAAGTCGGCATTTATCTTTTTGTATTTACTTTTGATGCAATTTCTGTGTTTCATCGTCAATAAGAAATTCCAAGGTGTACAGTAAACCTGAGGTGAAGCATCGGAATCTATAACTAGTGTCACAGGAATGGTTCAAACATAGTCAGTAAGAAGAGTCAGTCTTCTTGTACTTAAGTCGGCATTGTACCTTTTCTATTTAATTCTGATACAATTTCTGTGTTTCATCGTCAATAACAAGGTCCAAGGGATACAGTAAACCTGGAGTGAAGCTTCGGAATCTGGAACTAGTGTCAATGGAATGGTTTAAAACATAGTCAGTAAGAAGAGTCAGTCTTCTTGTACTTAAGTCGGCATTGTGCCTTTTGTATTTAATTTCGATGCAATTTCTGTGTTTCATCGTCAATAAGAAGGTCGGAGGGATACAGTATACCTGAAGTGAAGCATCGGAATCTATAGCTAGTGTCACAGGAATGGTTCAAATCATAGACAGTAGGAAGAGTCAGTCTTCTTGTACTTAAGTCGGCATTGTGTTTTTGTATTTAATTCTGATGCAATTTCTGTGTTTCGTCAGCAATAAAAATGTCAGAGGGATACAGTAAACCTGAAGTGAGGCATCGGAATCCAAAACTAGTGTCACAGGAATGTTTCAAAATATAGACAGTAGGAAGAGTCAGTCTTCTTGTACGTAAGTCGGCATTGTGCCTTTTGTATTTAATTCCGATGCAATTTCTGTGTTTCATCGTCAAAAAGATGGTCCAAGGTATACAGTAATACTAAGGTGAAGCGTCGGAATCTATAACTAGTTTCTCAGGAATGGTTCAAAACATAGTCAGTAAGAGGAGTCAGTCTTCTTGTACTTAAGTCTTCATTGTGCCTTTTCCATTTAATTCCGATGCTAATTCTGTGTTTCATCGTCAATAAGAAGGTCCAAGGGATACAGTAAACCTGGAGAGAAGCATCGGAATCTATAACTAGTGTCACAGGAATGGTTCAAAACGTAGACAGTAAGAAGAGTCAGACTTCTTGTACTTAAGTCGACATTGTGCCTTTTCTATTTAATTCCGATGCAATTTCTGTGTTTCATCGTCAATATGAAGGTCAGAGGTATACAGTAAACCGGAAGTGAAGCATCGGAATCTATAACTAGTGTCACAGGAATGGTTCAAAACATAGTCAGTAAGAAGAGTCAGTCTTCTTGTCCTTAAGTCGGCATTGTGAATTTAGTATTTAATTCCGATTCAATTTCTGTGTTTCATCGTCAATAAGAAGGTCCAAGGGATACAGTAAACCTGGCGTGAAGCATCGGAATCTATAATTAGAGTCACAGTAGTGGTCAAAACATAGACAGTAAGAAGAGTCAGTCATCTTGTACTTATTTCGGGATTGTGCCTTTTGTATTTAGTTCCGATGCAATTTCTGTGTTTCATCGTCAATAAGAAATTCCAAGGTTTACAGTAAACCTGGAGAGAAGCATCGGAATCTATAACTAGTGTCACAGGAATGGTTCAAAACGTAGACAGTAAGAAGAGTCAGACTTCTTGTACTTAAGTCGACATTGTGCCTTTTCTATTAAATTCCGATGCAATTTCTGTGTTTCATCGTCAATATGAAGGTCAGAGGTATACAGTAAACCGGAAGTGAAGCATCGGAATCTATAACTAGTGTCACAGGAAAGGTTCAAAACATATTCAGTAAGAAGAGTCAGTCTTCTTGTCCTTAATTCGGCATTGTGACTTTAGTATTTAATTCCGATTCAATTTCTGTGTTTCATCGTCAATAAGAAGGTCCAAGGGATACAGTAAACCTGGAGTGAAGCATCGGAATCTATAACTAGTGTCACAGGAATGGTTCAAAACATAGACAGTAAGAAAAGTCAGTCTTCGTGTACTTAAGTCGGCATTTAGCCTTTTGTATTTACTTCCGATGCAATTTCTGTGTTTCATCGTCAATAAGAAATTCCAAGGTTTACAGTAAACCTGAGGTGAAGCATCGGAATCTATAACTAGTATCACAGGAATGGTTCAAAACATAGTCAGTAAGAAGAGTCAGACTACTTGTACTTAAGTCGGCATTGTACCTTTTCTATTTAATTCTGATGCAATTTCTGTGTTTCATCGTCAATACGAAGGTCCAAGGGATACAATAAACCTGGAGAGAAGCATCGAAACCTATAACTAGTGTCACAGGAATGGTTCAAAGCGTAGACAGTAAGAAGAGTCAGACTTCTTGTACTTAAGTCGACATTGTGCCTTTTCTATTTAATTCCGATGCAATTCCTGTGTTTCATTGTCAATAAGAAGGTCAGAGGGATACAATAAACCTGAAGTGAAGCATCGGAATCTATAACTAGTGTCACAGGAATGGTTCAAAACAAAGTCAGTAAGAAGAGTCTGTCTTCTTGTCCTTAATTCGGCATTGTGCCATTTGCATTTAATTCCGATGCAATTTCTGTGTTTCATCGTCAGTAAGAAGGTCCAAGGGATGCAGTAAACCTGGAGTGAGGCATCGGAATCTATAACTAGTGTCACAGGATTGGTTCAAAACATAGTCAGTAGGAAGAGTCAGTCTTCTTGTACTTTACTCGGCATTGTGCCTTTTATATTTAATTCCGATGCAATTTCTGTGATTCATCGTCAATAAGTAGGCCGAAGGGTTACAGAAAACTGGAGGGAAGCATCGGACTCTATAACTAGTGTCACAGAAATGGTTCAAAACGTAGACAGTAAAAGAGTCAGTCTTCTTGTACTTAAGTCGGCATTGTGCCTGTTGTATTTAATTCCGATGCAAAATCTGTGTTTCATCGTCAATAAGAAGATCCAAGAGAAACAGTATACCTGAAGTGAAGCATCGGAATCTATAACTAGTGTCACAGGAATGGTTCAAAACATAGTCAGTAAGAAGAGTCAGTCTTCTTGTCCTTAAGTCGGCATTGTGCCTTTTGTATTTAATTCCGATCCAATTTCTGTGTTTCATCGGCAATAAGATCAGAGGGATACAGTAAACCTGAAGTGAAGCTTCGGAATCTATAACTAGTGTCACAGGAATGGTTCAAAACATAGACAGTAGGAAGAATCAGCTTTCTTGTACTTAAGTCGGCATTGTGCCTTTTGTAATTAATTCCGATGCAAATTCTGTGTTTCATCGACAACAAGAAGGTCAGAGCGATACAGTAAACTTGAAGTGAAGCATCGGAATCCAAAACTAATGTCACAGGAATGGTTCAAAACATAGACAGTAGGGAGAGTCAGTCTTCTTGTACTTAAGTCGGCATTGTGAATTTTGTATTTAATTCCGATGCAATTTCTGTGTTTCATCGTCAATAAGAAAGACAGAGGGATACTGTAAAACAGATGTGAAGCATCAGAATCATTAACTAGTGTCACAGGAATGGTTCAAAACATAGTCAGTAAGAAGATTCAGTCTTCTTGTACTTAAGTCGGCATTGTGCCTTTTGTATTTAATTCTGATGCAATTTCTGTGTTTCATCGTCAATAAGAAGGTCCAAGGGATACAGTAAACCTCAAGTGAAGCATCGGAATCTATAACTAGTGTCACAGGAATGGTTCAAATCATAGTCAGTAGTAAGAGTCGGTCTTCATGTACTTAATTCGGCATTGCGCCTTTTAATATGTAATTCCGATGCAATTTCAGTGTTTCATCGTCAATAAGAAGGTAGAAGTGAAACAGTAGACCTGAAGTGAAGCATCGGAATCTATAACTAGTGTCACAGGAATGGTTCAAACATAGACAGTAGGAAGAGACAGTCTTCTTGTACTTAAGTCGGCATTGTGCCTTTTCTATTTAATTCTGATGCAATTTCTGTGTTTCATCGTCAATAAGAAGGTCCAAGGCATACAGTAAAGCTGAAGTGAAGCATCGGAATCTATAACCAGTGTCACAGGAATGGTTCAAAGCATAGACAGTAAGAAGAGTCAGACTTCTTGTACATAAGTCGACTTTGTGCCTTTTCTAATTAATTCCGATGCAATTTCTGTGATGCATCGTCAATAAGAAGGTCAGAGGGATACAATAAACCTGGAGTGAAGCATCGGAATCTATAACTAGTGTCACTGGAATGGTTCAAAATATAGACAGTAAGAAGAGTCAGTCTTCTTGTACTTAAGTCGGCATTGTGCCTTTTTTATTTAATTCCGATGCAATTTCTGTGTTTCATCGTCAAGAAGAAGGTCCAAAGCATACAGTAAACGTGAAGTGAAGCATCGGAACCTATAACCAGTGTCACAGGAATGGTTCAAAACATAGCCAGTAAGAAGAGTCAGTTTTCTTGTACTTAAGTCGGCATTGTGCCTTTTCTATTTAATTCCGATGCAATTTGTGTGTTTCATCGTCAATAAGAACGTCCAAGGGATACAGTAAACCTGGAGTGATGCATCGGAATCTATAACTAGTGTCACAGGAATGGTTCAAAACATAGACAGTAAGAAGAGTCAGTCTTCTTGTACTTAAGACGACATTGTGCCATTTCTATTTAATTCCGATGCAATTTCCGTGTTTCATCGTCAATAAGATGGTCCAAGGGATACAGTAAACCTGAGGTGAAGCATCGGAATCTATAGCTAGTGTCACAGGAATGGTTAAAACTTAGGCAGTAAGAAGAGTCAGTCTTCTTGCCCTTAAGTCGGCATAGTGCCTTTTGTATTTAATTCCGATGCAATTTCTGTGTTTCATCGTCAATAAGAAGGTCCAAGGGATAGAGTAAACCTGGAGTGTAGCATCGGAATCTATAACTAGTGTCACAGGAATGGTTAAAACATAGACAGTAAGAAGAGTCAATCTTCGTATACTTAAGTCGGCATTTTGCCTTTTGTATTTAATTCCGATGCAATTTCGGTGTTTCATCGTCAATAAGAGGTTCCAAGAGATACAGTAAACCTGAGGTGAATCATCGGAATCTATAACTAGTGACACAGGAATGGTTCAAAACATAGTCAGTAAGAAGAGTCAGTCTTCTTGTACTTAAGTCGGCATTGTACGTTTTCTAATTAATTCCGATGCAATTTCCGTGTTTCATCGTCAATAAGAAGGTCCAAGGGATACAGTAAACCTGGGGTGAAGCATCGGAATCTATAGCTAGTGTCACAGGAATGGTTCAAAGCATAGGCAGTAAGAAGAGTCAGTCTTTTTGCCCTTAAGTCGGCATAGTGCCTTTTGTATTTAATTCCGATGCAATTTCTGTGTTTCATCGTCAATAAGAACGTCCAAGGGATACAGTAAACCTGGAGTGAAGCATCGGAATCTATAACTAGTGTCACTGGAATGGTTCAAAATATAGACAGTAAGAAGAGTCAGTCTTCTTGTACTTAAGTCGGCATTGAGCCTTTTTTATTTAATTCCGATGCAATTTCTGTGTTTCATCGTCAATAAGAAGGTCCAAAGCATACAGTAAACGTGAAGTGAAGCATCGGAACCTATAACCAGTGTCACAGGAATGGTTCAAAACATAGCCAGTAAGAAGAGTCAGTCTTCTTGTACTTAAGTCGGCATTGTGCCTTTTCTATTTAATTCCGATGCAATTTGTGTGTTTCATCGTCAATAAGAACGTCCAAGGGATACAGTAAACCTGGAGTGAAGCATCGGAATCTATAACTAGTGTCACAGGAATCGTTCAAAACGTAGACAGTAAGAAGAGTCCGACTTCTTGTACTCAAGTCGACATTGTGCCTTTTCTATTTAATTCCGATGCAATTTCTGTGTTTCATTGTCAATAAGAAGGTCAGAGGGATACAATAAACCTGAAGTGAAGCATCGGAATCTATAACTAGTGCCACAGGAATGGTTCAAAGCAAAGTCAGTAAGAAGAGTCAGTCTTCTTGTCCTTAAGTCGGCATTGTGCCATTTGCATTTAATTCCGATGCAATTTCTGTGTTTCATCGTCAGTAAGAAGGTCCAAGGGATACAGTAAACCTGGAGTGAAGAATCGGAAACAATAACTAGTGTCACAGGATTGGTTCAAAACATAGACAGTAAGAAGAGTCAGTCTTCGTGTACTTAAGTCGGCATTTTGCCTTTTGTATTTAATTCCGATGCAATTGCTGTGTTTCATCGTCAATAACAAGGTCCATGGGATACAATAAACCTGAAGTGAAGCATCGGAAACTATAACTAGAGTCACAGGAATGGTTCAAAACATAGTCAGTAAGAAGAGTCAGTCTTTTTGCACTTTACTCGGCATTGTGCCTTTTATATATAATTCCGATGCAATTTCTGTGATTCATCGTCAATACGAAGGCCCAAGGGTTACAGAAAACTGGAGTGAAGCATCGGACTCTATAACTAGTGTCACAGAAATGGTTCAAAACATAGACAGTAGAAGAGTCAGTCTTCTTGTACTTAAGTCGGCATTGTGCCTTTTGTATTTAATTCCGATGCAATTTCTGTGTTTCATCGTCAATAAGAAGGTCCACGAGAAACAGTATACCTGAAGTGAAGCATCGGAATCTATAACTAGTGTCACAGGAATGGTTCAAAACATAGTCAGTAAGAAGAGTCAGTCTTCTTGTCCTTAAGTCGGCATTGTGCCTTTTGTAATTAATTCCGATGCAATTTCTGTGTTTCATCGACAATTAGAAGGTCAGAGCGA